>NC_133369.1:44745115-44944959 GCF_049309525.1 Garra rufa
ACCTAAAATTTCATCACATCATTTAAACATGACGTGAAACTGTAATGAAACTATTATAACTGCAAGCTCGAAAAGCTTGTGGCTTTTAGGGTGTTAATGAGCACAGAACAAAATAGAGTTTAATTGCTGTTGATCAGCAGGGGCTACAGAAGAGAAGAGGTGGAGGTGGAAGAAAAGAGGAGGAGAGGAGAGGAGGGGAGGCGCGTGTTAAAGAGACTCTTCTGGATTAAGTCTCTTACAAGCTGTTTGGTGGCTGAGTTGGACTAGCAGAACAGGACAAACACACAGAGACCTGCAGGAGTCCACAGGAATGAACAGCCTCAACACAGAACATCAGGACCAATGACATACTGCATTTGCACTGTTGAGTCCACTGTAAGTCATGCAAGATTCGCTGCTTGTGTTTGACTTGTGGATTGTTGTCTTTTGTTGAACTGTATATCACACTGAATGTGATCTGATGTGTTACTCAGAGCTAATGTGTCTTACTCCAGTGTGAATGACACTAATAGACATGCTCCAGTTCTCTGTGTCTCTTTATATCACTATATGACTGTTTTTAATGCAGGTTTACTATGTCTGGTGTTATTTATGAGAACTTATTAACCTTCTTGTTTTAGAGAGTCCATGATTTGTTCATTTGATCAACAGATGTTCTTGTCTTAAAACTCTTCAGATGTTTTCTTTATGCGCTGCAAAAAATGCTTTTCTTACTTACTGTCTTGTTTCCAGTCAAAATAGCTAAAAATTCTTAAATAAAGAAAGATTTTCTGTTTCGGGGGGGGGGGGGGGGGGAAGCAAGTTTTAGCTTGAAACATGTCAAATAATCTGCTAATGGGGTAAGTAAAGTAATCTTGTTTTCTGTTTGAAATAAGATTATTTTTCTTACCCCATTGGTAGATTATTTTGCTTGTTCTAAGCAAAACCCCACTTAATTCTGATTTATTTGTTTCTGAAAACAAGACCTTATTTTTTACTAGAAAATCCTTCTGGATTTACAAATTTTTTGATATTTTTGCTGGAAACAAGACACAAATTCTAAGTTAGAAAAGCATTTTTTGCAGTGTGTGCTTGGTTTGCAGTTGTAATTGAGGAGTAATGATTCAATCATTTGCATTACTGACACAAAAATCAATTTCTGCCCATATAAGCATTTACCACAATAATCATAACTGTAATACTGTTTTATTGGCATTGTTTATATGTCATTCAAACAGTGTAAGAAGCTTCCAGGATCTTTCATTCTCTTTGTAAAGTTTGTAAAGTCACTGATCTCAGAGACAGCGGTTGAGTTACAGTTTTGTTGGTGAATTTTGTGAATAACATTGTTTATATTAATGATAATATTTATTTTAGTATCATTGAGATACTATTATAGATTTTTATTAATATTTAGTTATTTTTATATTAATATTTAACTTCTGAAAGCATGGATTTTTTTTTAAGTTTATTAACTTTTAAAATGACGGCAATCAGTTGCATTCATTTTTTAAGTTTTGTTAACTTATTATAAGGACTAAAATACCCTTGTGAAAAAGTGCACTTACTTGATGTCACACCCTCTGCACGTTCCCCCAGCCCCAATCACCACGATCCTCCACCAACCAGCCAATCACCACCACAGCACACCCGTGAACCATCACCAGAATACTAATCACCGTCACCTGCACCGGCAATCACCACACCCTTTATATACCTACCTCTGCCACTCACTCATCGGCTGGTATCAAAGTTGCATGGATGTTTCTCTGTGGATCTTCTCCCCCTCCTGTTGTCTCTCCTGTGCTCCTCGTGGATTCTTCCGATGTTCTCCTGTGCTCCTCGTGGATTGCTCTGATGTTCTCCTGTGATACACGTTAATCGTGTTAAAGGGAAGTGACTATTGCTAACGCTATGATCCTTATGAACTTGAACTCACCTGTTGTGTTTGTTTGAAGATTTGACCACAGAGACCTTATTTCACCCGATTGCACGTGTGTTGTACTGTGCACGTTTGTTAATAAATACCTTGAAAGATACTCACCTTCTCCCTTTGTGTGTGGTCGTGACAGGATACCAGCCCATAAAATATTAACTCACCGCTTCACTCATGGAGGCGAGTGCCGCTATCACCGAAGACACCCCCGATCCATTTGCGGATATGGTAAACGTCCTTCGTCAATCTCTACCTGCTGCTCCAACGACGATTTCCAACACGCCCCTCTCTCGCCCCATGAGTTATTCCGGAGACCCGGGTGGTTGCAATGGTTTCCTCCTGCAAAGTTCCCTCTATATTGAAGCCAACGCACACCAGTTTCCTAACGAAATTTCTAAAATATCTTTTATGATTTCCCTCCTCACTGGACAGGCACTCCAATGGGCAGACGCACTCTGGAATTCACGGAGCGACGCTTTAATCTCCTATAATGCTTTCGTTGCCCACTTCAAGGACGTGTTTGGAGCTGCGCTCACTCCCCTTTCGGTGCACGACGAGCTGATCACTCTGAATCAAGGTGCGTCCAATATCCATGAATACACCCTGCGCTTCCGCTCCCTAGCGGCCACCAGTGGTTGGAACCAAGTAGCTCTCCTAGCAGCCTACCGTAAGGGGCTTAAACCCCAGATCCGCAAGCATATGGTTATTTACGATGACAACGTACCGCTGGAAACCTTTATTAAGAAGGCAGTAGGCATTTCTCAACATCTCTCAGCGTGTCCTTCTACAAAGTCTGTACCCAGCTTCCCTCCACTCCGAACACCGTCACCCCAACGAGACGCGGAGGAGCCTATGATTACTGACTCCTATCGCCTGGATCCTGCGGAGAGGAAACGACGAATTAATAATCATCTGTGCCTATATTGTGGAGAAGCCTCTCACTTCATCAGTGCCTGTCCAGTCCGCCCGCCTCGTCCAATGGTGAGTACCGTATCTATTACTCCGGCCATGTCTCTCTTACCCCATATTACCGCTAAACTAATAGTAAACTCTCGTACTCTCCCCATCTATGTGCTCGTGGATTCCGGAGCGGCTGGCAATTTTGTTTCATCACACTTCATTGCTAAACATCGAATTCCCACCGTTCAAAATGAGGTCACATACCACATAACCACAATCCAAAACTCACCATTGGGCGATGGTAAGATATCTCGCCGGACCAGAAAAGTGACCCTCGTCTCCCAACACAACCACCGGGAACATCTGACCCTCCTAGTACTCCCGCGAGCCAACGTGGATGTCATCCTGGGCAGACCATGGCTCATTAAGCACCAACCCCGCATAGATTGGAGCACAGGAGAGGTCCTGGAGTGGGGCGCAACGTGTGAGGACCACGGCTACCATCCTTCCTCGTCAGATGCAAAGTCTCCATACCGTCCTATCCCTCTGCACGCCACCACCATAGAGAGCCCTGCCACTCAATCCGCCACCACCATTCCCCCCGTCTATCAGTCTTTCACCGATGTCTTCAGCAAGGAACGGGCCACACAACTACCACCGCACCGGCCCTGGGACTGTAGTATCGACCTGCTGCCAGGCGCCAAACTACCCCACGGGAAGATCTACCCCCTCTCACGTCCTGAGCAGGAAGCCATGGAGAATTACATCCAGGAGGCTCTCCAACAGGGGTTCATCAGACCTTCCACGTCCCCAGCAGCATCCAGTTTCTTCTTCGTCCCCAAGAAGGATGGTGGGCTCAGACCTTGCATTGACTACCGGGTGCTCAACGACGCCACGGTGAAATTCGCCTATCCACTTCCTCTAGTGCCAGCTGCCTTGGAGGAACTACGGGAAGCCCGCGTCTTCACCAAACTCGACCTCCGCAGTGCATACAACCTGATCCGTATCCGAGAAGGAGATGAGTGGAAGACCGCCTTCATCACCCCCACCGGTCACTATGAATATCAGGTGATGCCCTATGGCCTGGCTAACAGTCCTTCCGTATTTCAGAATTTCATGAACGAAATCTTCCGCGACTACCTCCATCGATTCGTAATCATCTACATTGACGATATCCTCATTTACTCACGTAACCTAAAGGAACATCAAGACCACGTCCGTCAGGTTCTCCAACGCCTCCGTGAGTACCAACTCTATCTAAAATTAGAAAAATGTGAATTCCATCAGCCCACCATCTCCTTTCTCGGATACGTGATCACTGCGGAGGGAGTTCACATGGAAGCCGGCAAGGTGGACGCAGTGGCCAAGTGGGCGGAGCCCAGGACGGTGAAGGAGCTTCAGCGTTTCTTAGGCTTCGCTAACTTCTACCGACGCTTTATAAAGAACTATAGCCTCCTATCGGCTCCACTCACTTCCCTCTTAAAGGGAGGTCGCCGGGTACTACAGTGGACTCCAGAGGCTCAGCAAGCCTTCGACCGTCTAAAACTAATGTTCACCACCGCTCCCATCCTCAAGCACCCCGACCCTTCAAGGCCCTTCGTGGTGGAGGTAGATGCGGCGGACGTGGGCGTAGGAGCCGTGCTGTCCCAGTGGTCTGATGAACCCCGATCCCTCCACCCGTGTGCGTACTATTCCAAAAAACTTACCCCAGCTGAGCAGAATTATGGAATTGGAGACCGCGAACTGCTGGCCATAAAGCTCGCCCTCGAAGAGTGGCGGCACTGGTTGGAAGGAGCCCAGTTCCCCTTCACCGTAATAACCGACCACAAGAACCTCCAGTACATTCAGAACGCCAAGAGACTAAATGCCCGCCAAGCTCGCTGGTCATTATTCTTTGCCCGATTCAATTTCCACATTACTTACCAACCCGGCCACAAAAACACCAAAGCAGACGCCCTATCACGTATGCACTCACCTGAACCTACCTCTGACGATCCTGATCCAATTCTACCCCCATCTGTCTTTCTCGCACCCATACTATGGCAGCTGGATGAAGATATACGGGCCGCCACCTTCGAGGAACCTGCACCACCGGAGCTTCCCCCGGGTCGTGTCTATGTCCCAAGCCGTCTCAGACCCCTTCTGCTGGATAGTACGCACACGTCCCCCGGCTCAGGACATCCTGGCAGCAGGCGAACCCTCTCGCTCCTCCAGCAGAAATATTGGTGGCCCAACATGAGCAGGGAAGTGGAACGGTACGTCCAAGGATGTTCGGTCTGCGCCGTCAACACAACCCCACGCCGCTTACCCGAAGGTAAATTACAACCGTTACCTATTCCCCGCCGACCCTGGACACACTTGGGCATTGACTTCGCCACAGACCTGCCCCCCTCTCAGGGTTACACCACAATTTTAGTGGTAGTCGATCGATTCTCGAAAGCTTGCAAATTAATACCTCTCAAAGGTCTCCCCACAGCACTAGAAACCGCAGAGGCACTATTCCACAATGTATTCCGGAACTTCGGACTCCCAGAAGACATCGTGTCCGATCGGGGACCCCAATTCATTTCCAGGGTCTGGCGGGCCTTCTTCCAACTTCTGGGTACCACAGTCAGCCTGTCATCCGGATATCACCCTCAAACGAACGGGCAGACCGAACGGAAAATACAGGAAATCTCCCGCTACCTTCGGACGTACTGTTCCCAACATCAAAACACCTGGAGCCAGTATCTACCGTGGGCTGAGTATGCGCAAAATTCCCTCCGTCAAACCTCTACTGGTCTAACCCCATTCCAATGCATTCTAGGTTATCAACCAGCTCTGTTTCCATGGACTGGAGAGTCCTCCGAGGTGCCCGCGGTAGATCACTGGTTCCGAGAGAGCGAGAGGGTGTGGGACTCAGCGCACGTCCATCTCCAGCGGGCAGTACGGAGGCATACGGAACATGCCAACCGCCGTAGGTTACCCAACCCAGTTTACCTCCCCGGGGACCAGGTATGGTTGTCCACTCGAGACATACGCCTCCGGCTGCCCAGTAGGAAGCTGAGTCCCCGCTACATAGGGCCCTTCACCGTGCACTCACAGATCAACCCTGTCACCTACCGTCTAAACCTACCTCCACATTACAGAATCGCCCCCTCGTTTCACGTTTCCCTACTCAAGCGCCACACTGAACCCCTGTTCCCTTCCTCCACAGAGTCGGAGTCACCTCCTCCTCCCGACCCGCCAGAGATCCTTGGAGATAACATCTACCAAGTCCAAGAAATCCTAGACTCCCGGCGGCGGAACGGCCAGCTCCAGTACCTAGTGGACTGGGAGGGGTTCGGACCCGAGGAGAGATCGTGGATACCCCGTGACGACATCCTGGACCCGACTCTCCTCGAGGAATTCCACCGCCAACATCCCGAACGCCCAGCTCCCAGAGGTCGTGGTCGTCCCCGTCGCCGTTCTTGGGTGCCAGGAGTCACCCGTGGAGGAGGGGGTGATGTCACACCCTCTGCACGTTCCCCCAGCCCCAATCACCACGATCCTCCACCAACCAGCCAATCACCACCACAGCACACCCGTGAACCATCACCAGAATACTAATCACCGTCACCTGCACCGGCAATCACCACACCCTTTATATACCTACCTCTGCCACTCACTCATCGGCTGGTATCAAAGTTGCATGGATGTTTCTCTGTGGATCTTCTCCCCCTCCTGTTGTCTCTCCTGTGCTCCTCGTGGATTCTTCCGATGTTCTCCTGTGCTCCTCGTGGATTGCTCTGATGTTCTCCTGTGATACACGTTAATCGTGTTAAAGGGAAGTGACTATTGCTAACGCTATGATCCTTATGAACTTGAACTCACCTGTTGTGTTTGTTTGAAGATTTGACCACAGAGACCTTATTTCACCCGATTGCACGTGTGTTGTACTGTGCACGTTTGTTAATAAATACCTTGAAAGATACTCACCTTCTCCCTTTGTGTGTGGTCGTGACACTTGTATTGAATGTGCACTTGTACACATTCAGTAAAAAAGAAACTTAATTCTTCTTAAAGAGAAACACTTTCATTACTATGTTTCTTAACTCACTTAAGCACACTTTTAAAAAGTCAAATTAAATGTTTTACTTTAAAGCACATTTGAATTGTTTTAAGAATCCTGCGTTATGTTTTTATATGGTGATTATAGTTTTAAATCTAGCATGTAATATATTTAAATGTATAACAATATAAGTAATCCTACTTAAGCGGGTCAAAAATCACTTTAAAGTTTAGCTGCATTTAATATAATCTAAAAAAAGCAATACTTTTTCACTTGTCATTAACATGCAGTCAAGTGTAATTTAAGATAATTTTGAAGTTGCTTCTCTTTCACAAAGTTAAGTGCATTTATTTCTCAGACAGATATGTTTTAGCCTTAATTCTAATGTATTTACAGCTGCTGTAGCATCATAAATGCTCTCACTTACACATTCAATAAAAAGTAACTTAATTCTTCTTAAAGGGAACCACTTTCATTACTATGTTTCTTAACTTACTTAAGAACACTTTTAAAAAGTGTGCTAAGTAATAATGTCAAATGAAATGTGCATTTGAATTGTTTTAACAATCTTGCATTATATTTCAAAGTACACATATTTTATATGACGATTATAGTTTTAAATCTTGGAAATAATTAATTTAATGCAGCATGTAATATATTTAAATGTATAACAATATAAGTAATCCTACTTAAGCATGTTAAAAAACACTTTAAAATTCATCTGCATTTAATATAAACTAAAAAGGCAATATTTTTTCAATTTAATTTCAATAACAAGCAATTAAGTGTCATTTTAAGAGTATTCTGAAGTTGCTTCTCTTTCACAAAGGTAATTGCATTTATTTCTAAGACAGATTTTTTTTGCCTTAATTCTAATGTATTTACAGCTGCTGTAGCATCATAAAAGCTCTCACTTACACATTCAATAAAAAGTAACTTAATTCTTCTTAAAGAGAACCACTTTCATTACTATGTTTCTTAACTTACTTAAGTACACTTTTAAAAAGTCTGTATAAATGTGTAATAATTAAAAAGTGTAATAATGTCAAATGAAATGTTTGACTTTAAAGTGCATTTGAATTGTTTTATCAATCCTGCATTATATTTCAAAGTACACATATTTTATATGACGATTATAGTTTTAAATCTTGCATTTAATTCATTTAATGTAGCATGTAATATATTTAAATGCATAACAATATAAGCAATCCTAAAAAAAAACACTCTAAAGTTCAGCTGCATTTAATACAAACTAAAAAAGTAATACTTTTTCACTTAATTGTCAACAACATGCACTTAAGTGTCATTTTAAGAGTATTCTAAAAAAATTGCTTCTCTTTCACAAAGGTAATTGCATTTATTTCTCAGACATATTTTTTGGGCCTTAATTCTAATGTATTTACAGCTGCTGTAGCATCATAAATGCTCTCAAAACAGCGAGAAAACAGTGATATTTAAAATGAAAGATTATATATTTTCCATTAAATGACATTTTTAACATTTTATGTTATGGCTAAAGCAGAATTACAAGGCATCTGAAGATCCAGATGGTTCTTTTCTAGACGAGATATGGCTGTTAATACAGTTTTTATGGATTCAGCAGAAGGCGGCGCATTAAACTGCATTATGGGTGTCTGACTTAAAGTTCTGCCTTCATTCGAACCTGACAATCAGGCTAATCATGTGGATTTAGACAGGAAGATAAACCGAGATGAAGTGCGGATTGAGAGAGACTGGGGAAACGGCTTCACGCTGTTCTCAACCGCTGCCATCTGTCTCGCTTTCTAAGCTCATGACACGAATGATCTTCCCACTCACACATGTGCACGCAAACACAGGATCTGTGGAGTCCAGTTCTGAACTCATGAGTGGCTCATTTCTCAAATGAAATAATGTCACAACAATAAGGCGAGACACTGCGGGTGAATAGGGTAAAAACAAAAAAACAAAAAAAAACAACTAATGGTTATGACCTTACCCAGTTGATTGCATTGATAATTGCAAAAAAATTGTGTAGTACAAATTTTCTAAAATGTTCAATATGTCAATGAGGCATTTCTTAAATGAAATATGCAGTAATTTGCATGCATTTCTAGTACAAAAATCGAAACACTGGATAAAGTTCGTTTCAAAATTCTTTTTTTGATATCTCATATTGCCACTCCGTAATTCTGACCAAAAAAAAAAAAAAAAAAAAGAATAAAGATTTTATACATTTTATAATAAAATGTATAAAATCAAGCAAATTATATATATATATATATATATAGACAGGAATAAAAAGTAAAGTTTGGTGTGTGTAAATGTTACTGAAGTGGAGATTTATGGCTCAGTGTAGAAGAAAAAACTCATTTTGAGAAAACAGCCTTTAAAAATATGTATTGTAATTGAAATCTATTGACACAAATAGATAAAGTGCTATAAAAGAAACACTTAACAGTGTCTTTTTAGGTGTTTTCTTTCCACTAGTCTGAAAAACCCCAAAATCTCAAATTTGACAGATGCATGAAAAAACAGTGTTTTTGCCTGCAGTGTCTAACTTTAACAGCCATCAAAATAAATTAGAATTTTATCAGAAAGCATCATAATGTTGTTTGCATTTCAATGCAATGAACCCGAAATAGGATGTTAAATTTGAATATGATGCAGAATGACAATGATCAAATTTAATTCAATAAATGCAAAGACATTCAGCAAAAGCTGCTCAAAACTGATTATTTGATTATTTTAATTTATTTAATGAAATACTGTACAACTTTCTCTCAGGTTCAATAATGACACAACAATAAACAGCATCACAAACACCTGCCACAATTTCAGATAACTAAACAAAAAAACGGACTTCAAAATGTTAAGTATACTGATTATTGTAACACCCCTTTGGACTGTCTGTGTTGCCCATATTTGGTCCTTCCTGTTCCTGTCCTCGTCATGTGCACTAATTGCCAATCACCATCACCTGTCCTTGTGTCATTAGCCTGTCTTTATAAGTTGGTTTGTGTTCAGTATTCATTGCCCGATCACAAGGTTGCTTTGATGTGTGTTTGACGGAAGTGCACAAAGACCAATTCCCTTTAATTATTTCCAAAACAGGTACATCCAAAGTAACCTTGTGATCAGATAATGAATACTGAACACAAACCAACTTATAAAGACAAGGACAGGTGATGGTGGCAATTAGTGCACATGACAACAGGAACAGGAAGGACCAAATATGGACAACAGGGAAAAACCAACACAGACAGTCCAAAGGGGTGTTTTTCCACTTTAGCAAATATAATGAAAATCATAGAAATTAAATAATGTCTATTTATTTCATTTAAAACACTGATTATAAATATACTTGAATGTGTCTGGTATTATCCTATATGCTTGTTATACATGTTTATGAAACGTTCAGCAGAATTTCTATGCATTTCAATCCTACTTGCATTCTGCATCCTGTTTCCTACTAATACCCTATAGTCAGACTCAATGCTCTTCTTTAAGTTGTGGACAGTATGAACCTCCATCTGCCTTCCTGCCAGCCATCAGTCCAAGCACTTAATGAATCCAATTAATGAGCAAAGTTCGGCAGGTAGAGTAGATAGAGTCCAGTCCTGAATACATAACACTCTCTCTCTCTCTCTGTCTCTCAAACACACACTAATCCTCCAAAGACCCTTGATGACGACTCTTTTCTTGATGTATCCTCATTAGGAATGACTCTGACGTAAACACATCCTCTTGTGCGGGCGTAAATGTTTGTCCTGTATTAATTCAGTGTCTTCAAGGAACTTAAACTGATAATCCCAAACTCTTAAATGAAGCGACCTTCCTGAAACCTTCTTTCAAGGAGTTCTTGGTGTTAAATTACAGGTTCTTCAGATTAGTCTGTGGGTTCTTTGCAGTATCAGTCCATGCTTTATAGAAGAATTAGAGAGCAGAAATGTTCACTGAAGATCATGCAAAATATCAAGCCCACTATTAACTATTAATTATGACTTTTGCCTCAATAAACGCCTAATTTGCTGCTTATTAACAGTTAGTAAGGTAGTTGTTAAGTTTATTGGTTTAAGGATTAGGGAATCTAAAATATGCTCATGCAGAATAAGGCATTGATATGGTTTATAAGTGTTAATAAACAGTATTATGCATGCTAGTAAGCAACTAGTTAATAGTGAGAATTGGTCTCCAAGCTAAAGGATCTCCCGTGCCATCAGGCTGTCAACCCCTTTTGGTTATAACAGGAGACTTGATTTTTAAGTGAAAAATAGTACATACTGAACTGTGCAGGGGGAAATGTATTTAATAAAATGTATTTATTTAGTTGATCCTCGTGGTTAAATTGCATTTGCTTAAAAACTCTGAGTAAATTGTGTAAATTGCAGCTAAAGTTGTAATCTCAAAAGGTCATAAGGGTCATATGGGTCACTGACCTTGTGAAAAACGAGTGCACTTAATTGTATTGAATGTGCACTTGTAGTTTACTTCAAATCTATTTACAAAAATAACCATTTTCTATAAAGACTATTTTAAAAAGTGCACTTTATTATCATGTCAAATTAAGTTTTTAAGTACATTTTCTTTTCTTTTGCCATGCTTTAAAGAAATAAATTTATTTTGATGTGTCGACCAACATACTAAAGCACAAGTAAAGTATTATTTGTAGCGTGTTACGTGATATTTCATTTAAAGTAAATACATTTTAAGTGTACTAAATTGCAACTTTACTAATTACAAATGTGTAATTATATATATTTAAATACATGACATACAAAAGATTCAAAAGAAATTACATTAAAGTTTAGTAATCATAAATGCTTTTCAGTATATTCAGCAGGAACACTAAAAATATATATAAAAAGAACATTAGAATTAATTGCATGTAAAGATGTACTTAAGGGCAGACACTGCAGGCAAAAAACGTTTTTTCATGCACCTGTCAAATTTGAGATTTTGGGTTTTTTGGTGTTTCATAAAGTGTTTTTTTCAGACTAGTGGAAAGAAAACACCCAAAAGACACTGTTAAGTGTTTCTTTTATAGCACTTGTATCAACTTGTATCTTTTATTTCTACTTGTATCTATAGATTTCAATAACAATCCATATTTTTAAAGGCTGTTTTCGCATAATGAGTTTTTTCTCCTACAATGAGCCATAAATCTCCACTTCAGTAGACTTTACACACACCAAACTTTATATATTCTTAAGGTTTTTACAGAGGGATTTGTTCATACAATTTGCTTGATTTTATACATTTTATTCCGCCAAAATGGTAAAAAAATACATTGTTTTCTGTCTTGAGTTTTTTATGAATTATTAGTGACAAAATGAGATACCCAAAATCCCCTTTGTAAAAACATTTGACTCTAATAAAAAAAGGATAAATAAACAAGAATTTTGAAACTGACTTCATCCAGTATTTCGATCTTTGTACTAAAAATGTATGCAAATTAGTGCATATTTCATTAAATAATGCCTCATTTGCATATATATATATATATATATAACATTTTAGAATACTTTGCAATTATCAATGCAATCAATTAACTGTGTAAGAAAGGTGATAACTATTAGTAAAACATTTTACCGTATTCACCTGCAGTGTCTCGCCTTAAGTGGGTCAAAAAAGTAATTTTAGAATTTTCTTGGGATTTCAATTTAAAGTAAAAGATTCTCCCGTCTTCTAAAAACGTATAATTAAAAAGAGTTTTCTTTATTTTCTTTCCCTAGGCTTTAGATGAGCAGCTCTCAAGAGACAAGAGCAGGATCATCAGACGGATTACTCGTAAATACACATGGTCTCTGAACGGCTGATGACCTTGGAGAGGCTGAGAAAGACACAGTAAGCAGCGAGAGACAGTTGCACAGGATTTAGAAAAGGAGAATCCTGTAGACGAACTAAAGAAGCAGACCTGTGCTTGCTCTCCTGAAGATACAAGCTTCAAACATCAAATAACTGACGGATAAACCTAAAGAACACTCTGTTTGATCAGTTCAACTCTATCCATCCAGCAAAAAATGCATCCAGGAAGCTTAAGAAAGAGCAAACAGCTTTTCTCCTTCTTCTACTTCATCTGTCTTTCCTTATGCGCTGGAACAGGAATGCCAGGTTCAGACTACAACCCTCATTCTCGTTTCATCTGCACCCCGATTCCAGCTGATGCCGATCCTGCGTGTTTCCCCACGGCGGGCGGCCCGGCCGGCCCCAGTCCAGGACACCACAGCGGGCCGAGCGGAAACAGCAACGGCTGGTGGGGAATGTCAGAGGAGGCCAAAGTGACAATCCTGCACCTGCGGGAGAGTTTGGTGCAGCAGAAGGAAACCATCCTGGACCAGAGGGAGACCATCCGAGAGCTCACCGCCAAACTCAACCTGTGCGAGGGCTTCGGCCATGGCACCGGCAGCCATGAAGAGCATCCGCACAGAACGCCCGCACAGCTGGCCCATCACGCCCACCACGCCTACCCCACTGCACCCGACAGCGGACACCTCGGGTGGGCCCCGCCTGACGGCCATCATGGGCTGGAGCTGAGTCACTACGGAGATGGGGACGGAGGGCATCATGCTGGGAAAGCGGCTCTGAGCGAGAAGCTCGTGACGGGGGAGATTCCTTCACCCTCATCCACGCCGGAGCAGATGAGCAGGATGTTGCACAGCCTCAAGGAACGGCTGGACAACCTACAGGTAAACATTTGCATGTATTTCTATAGCATTTTTATGCAACAAAGATGGTCTGGAAGCAGCTTCACAGTACTTAAATATAATATAAAAAATAACATAGAAAATATAGAAAAATAATATAGAAAATAACAGTGTTGTACAGTTATGACACACATTCAGTTTCAGCTGTAAAGCAGCTCTACAGAAGACAACAGTGTCATTATTTAGATAAATTCAGTTCAATGTTAATTCAGTTCAGTTCAATAGCAGTTTCGATGTTGCTAAGTTCATTAGTTATGAAATGACTTGGCTTGGGCGATAGTCCTTATGTAGCTCTGCCCCTTTTCAACACTGCTCTTGTTTTTGCTTGTGTTTTGCAATTAAACTGACAGAATTTGAAAGAAATTCTGAGAACTTCTCCTGGTGCTCTCAATCCGGGCCATTCGCATGTGCAAAATAGGCTAGACTCTCAAAATATTAGAACTTTAATCTCATAGTTGCTACTTTCTTATAACTCTGACTTTATTATTGACTATTCTCATAATTTCGACTTTATTTTTTTTTTAATATTTCAACTTTATTCTTGTAATTTCGACTTTTTTTTCAAAATATTTCAACTTTATTCTCGTAATTTCAAATTTATTCTCAAAATTTCAACTTTATTTTTTAAATATTTCAACTTTTTTACTTTATTGCGTCATTTCAACTTTATTCTTGAAATCTTTCACCTTTATTCTTAAAATATTTAAACTTTGTTCTTCTAATTTCAACAATTTTTTTGATATATTTTAACTTTGTTTTTGTAAATTCGACTATATTCTCCAAATATTTAAACTTTATTCTCAAAATTTCAACATTATTTTTTTAAATATTTCAACTTTTTTTTAACTTTATTTCATCATTTTAACTTTATTCTTGAAATATTTTACCTTTATTTTCAAAATATTTAAACTTTATTCTTGTAATTTCGACTTTTTTCTCGAAATATTTCAACTTTATTCTCGTAATTTCAAATTTATTCTCAAAATTTCAACTTTATTTTTTAAATATTTCAACTTTTTTGACTTTATTTCGTCATTTCAACTTTATTCTTGAAATCTTTCACCTTTATTCTTAAAATATTTCAACTTTGTTCTTCTAATTTCAACATTTTTTTTTATATATTTTAACTTTGTTTTTGTAAATTCGACTTTATTCTACAAAAATTTCAACTTTATTCTCAAAATTTCAACATTATTTTTTAAATATTTCAACTTTTTTGACTTTATTTCATCATTTTAACTTTATTCTTGAAATATTTTACCTTTATTTTCAAAATATTTAAACTTTATTCTTGTAATTTCAATTTTATTCTCAAAATATTTCAACTTTATTCTTGACATTTTGCCTTCATTCTCAATTATAATTTCAATTTTATTCTCATATTGCTATGACTTTTTTGATGTAATTTAATTTCTCAAAAAGTAAAATTTAGTTTTCTTTTTGCCCAAATACATGATATAATCTTATACTGGCTTTATATTTTAACTCATAGAAGTGTAGATTGTATTCTAGTAAAGTTCTAAAAGTTTGCTTATAGAAATGATGTAAAATTAAGAAATGTGCATCTTAAAGACTACGATTAAAAAAAATGACCAAAATCCTGAAAGAAGTGCATAATTTTATTGTAACTACTTCAGCTTTGCTAAATTTACTGAAATAAATGACTAGGTCAAAAATGACCCCCAACAACCAAAGGGGGCGATTAGCAGCATAGGAGGGGTAAATGTCTCATTTTATTGTTACTACTTCAAGGAAGTTAGTTTCATTAATCATCAACAAAAATACACTCTAAAAGGACACCAACAACCAGGAAATCTGTCAATCAAAGTGAGATTAAATTGAAAGGCCATTACAGATTGTTATAGGCATGTTCCATAAGGATAATGAAAATAAATCATCCTCTCAGTGTATCAAATAATAGAAGATATGAGGTGCTTTTTTTAGTTAGTAACCACTGTGATTGTATTTGCAGACCAGAAACACCTCCACCAGCTACTCCAGCTCACTGAAGGACCTCCTGCAGAGGAAGATCAGCGCTCTGGAGCAGCAGATGCAACACCACTCTGCATTTCTGACCAGCGCCACTCACACTGACCACGAGGATGAGGATGATGGCGGTCACCATGGTGACGATCACGACGACCACAGCCATCATGGTGACACGGACCACGACAGCCATGACGACCACAGTGATCCTCACGATGAGAGCCACCGTAGCGATCACCATGACGACGATCGTCACGACGGCGGTCACCATGACGACAATCGCCACGACAGCGATCACCATGGTGACAACAGCCATGATGACAACAGCCATGACAACGGACACCAAGACAACGGTCACCATGGCTATGAGAGGTTGACGTATAGCCTGCAAGGTCACAGAGAAGCACAGAGTGGAGTTCAGAGCAACCTGGACGCGGTTCTCAGTCAACTGCAGCAAAGGCTCACTGACACGGGTAAGAGACAGCTGATTTAGAGTTTAGATGAACCCTGCTGAAGAACCCAGTTTAAGACCACTTTAGCTGGATCAATCAGACCGGTTTTGGTCCTTATATGCTATAGTTTGTTAAACAGTTTAATTATGGACCTGATAGACTCCATCATCCAGAAAGTTCAATAGATGACTAGGATTGGTAAACCATCTTTGACCAGTAAAAAGTCAGTTACCATGTTCTAAATTGGTATGACCTGATATTACCTTTAATCCAGATGCATTGGTAAAAACAAACAAACAAACAAACAAACAAACAAACAAACAAATCCCAGATGGCATATTTAGTTATTTTTAAGGGAGAATCCCATCTTTTTTTTTTTCTTTTTTTTTTACACAGTGCTGCTGCTGTTAATGATTACAAATTGCATGGCAAAATTTGTAGTTAGTAAGGTAATCTGCTAGATTACTTATTGAAGAGTAGTTTTTGATTACTTTTATATTACTTTTGACCTAACTCATTTATCACGTAGTTTTAAATATAACTGTTTTGTACCATTTTGGTACAAAATTACACTAAGAGGGAAGAAAATAGCTTTTAGATTACTTTTGAACTAACTTGTTTATCTCATAGTTTTAAATAGAATTATTTTGTACCATTCTGAAACAAAATTACATTAAGAGAAAGAAAATAACTTTTAAATACTTTTAGGTTACTTTTTAGAGTAGTTTTTGGTTATTTTTAGATCATTTTGACCTACCTCATTTATCAAATAGTTTTAAATTGAATTATTTGGTACCATTTTGACACAAAATTACTCAAAGAGAAGGGAAATAGCTTTTGATTACTTTTAGATTACTCTTAAATACAGTTTTAAATAGAATTATTTTGAACCATTTTGGTACAAAATTACACTGAGAAAAATTGCTTTAAAAATATGTTAGCTTTTAGATTTTTGGATTACTTTTAGATTAGTTTTGACCTAACACAGTTTTAAATAGAATTATTTTGTATCATTTTGACACATAATTACACAAAGAGAGGGGAAATAGCTTTTGATTGTTTTTAGAATACTTTTTAGACTAGTTTTGATTATTTTTAGATTTATTTTGACCTAACTTATTTATCCCAGTTTTAAATATATAATTATTTTATACTTTTTCGATATTTACACAAAGAGATGGAATTTTGCTTTTAATTACTTTTAGATGACTTTTGTCCTAACTCGTTTATCACATAGTATTAAATAGAATTATTTTGTACCATTTTGATATAATTCATACAATAATTTATCATCAACTACATGGACTGCAATTAAACATTACATTATCCCAAATGGGTTTATGAAGGAAAAGAGAAAAATAATAACAACTTTGAAAATAAAATCTGACCAAAATTGGGGACAAAAAAAATCCCCAAAGCCTCTGATAAATGGCATAGTCCTGGCTGTAATGCTGAATATTATCTGCACAGGTTCTAGAAAGAGAAGCAAACCCACCGAAGCTTTCCAGATCGGCTTCCCCATGAGAACCAACTACATGTACGGCCGGGTGAAGCGCACGCTGCTGCATGAGATCTTCTCCTTCACGCTGTGTCTGTGGATGAAGGCCGGCATCGGGCCTGGACTCGGGACGCCCTTCTCCTACTCCGTGCCTGGACAGGCCAACGAGCTGGTGCTCATCGAGTGGGGAAACAACCCCATGGAGCTGCTGGTGGATGACAGAGTGAGTGAACGAGATTAAGAAATCTGCACAGAATCTCACCATTTAGACCAATCATACAGGATTTGATTGAGAATTCTCTGTTTGAAACTAGAAACGTTTGGGATTGGTAAGATTTTTAATGTTTCTTCTGCTCACCTAGGCTGCATTTATTTGATTAAAAATACAGTACAAAATATTACGAGATATTATTCCAATTTCAAATAACTGCAAGAATCAGTTCAAATGTAATTGATTGCTGTGATCAAAACTACATTTTCAGCATCATTACTCCAGTCTTCAGGGTCACATGATCCTTCAGAAATCATTCTAATGTGCTGATTTGCTGTTTAATAAACAGTTCAGATTATTTTATACAAAATTAGACAAAGAGAGGGAAAATAGCTTTTAAATGCTTTTAGAGAGTAGTTTTAAGATTACTTTTGACCTACTTTGTTTATCAAATAGTTTAAAATATAATCTTTTATGCCATTTTGGCACAAAAAGAGAGAAAATAGCTTTTGATTACTTTTAGATTACTTTTTAAAGTTTAGGATTACTTTTAGATTACTTTTGACCAACCTTGTTTATCAAATAGTTGTAAATATAATTTTTTTTGTGCCATTTTGGTACAAAATTACACAAAGTGAAAGACAATAATTTTCGATTACTTTTCGATTTCTTTTAACCCAACCTAAGTTTTAAATAGAATTATTTTGTACCATTTTTATACAAAATTACACAAAGAGAGAATAGAATTGATTCTTTGTAGATTACTTTTAGACTAGTTTTAGTTTTTTTCTAGATTATGTTTGACCTAACTTGTTTTGTTTTAAATAGAATTATTTTGTACCGTTTCGATACAAAACTAAACAAAGAGAAAGAAAATAGCTTTTCGTTACTATTCGATTACTTTTGAGCTACCTTGTTTATCAAATAGTTTCAAATATATATATATATATTTTTTTTTTTTGTGCCATTTTGGTACAAAATTACACAAAGAGAAAGAAAATAGCTTTTGATTACTTTTAGGCTACTTTTGACCCAACTTGTTTATCACAGTTTTAAATAGAATTATTTTGTACCATTTCAATTTAAAATTACACAAAGAGCTTACAAAAATAGCTTTTGATTACTTTTAGATTTCTTTTTACAGTAGATTATTATCAGTGTTGAAAACATTGTGCTGGCCAGTATTTTTGTGGAAACCATGATACATTTTATTTTCCAGCACTGCAAAAAATACTTTTCTTACTTAGATTTTTTTGTCTTGTTTCCAGCCAAAATATCTGAAAGTTCTTAAATCAAGATGGATTTTCTAGACGAGTAAAAATTATTTTCTTGTTTTCAGAAAAAACAAGCCAAAATTAAGTGATTTTTTTGCTTAGAACAAGCAAAATAATCTGCCAATGGGGTAAGAAAAAAAAATCTTATTTCAAACAGAAAACAAGATTATTTTTCTTACCCCATTGGCAGATTATTTTGCCTGTTTCAAGCAAAAACACCCTTAATTTTGACAATTTTTTTCTGAAAACAAGACAATAATTTTTACTCGTCTAGAAAATGCTTCTTGATTTAAGAATTTTTAGATAGTTTGGCTGGAAACAAGACAAAACATCTAAGTAAGAAAATCATTTTTTGCAGTGAGGATTCACAGATGAATAGAAAAGTTCAAATGAACAGCATTAATTTAAAACATAAATATTTTGCAACATTATAAATATCATTACTGTCATTTTAGAATGATTTATTGCATCCATGCTAATTAAAAACCATAATTTCTTTAAAAAAAATCTTACTGACCCCAAACTTTCCTAAAAGTTCCTAAAAATGACCAATAATAGAAGCCCCCTTTAAGACTTTAAAAAGAATGTCAAACATTTTCTTGTTTTTAAATAGCTTTAGCTCTCCTGTTTACACGACGCTTTTGTCTAAATGGTTCCATAAAGAACCTTAAACATCTGAAGAACCTTTCTGTTTCACAAAAGGTTCTTTGTGGTGAAAGAAGGTTCTTCAGATGATAAAAAGGTAAGAAAAAGATGGTTCTTTAAAAAAACCTTTGACTGAAAGGTTCTTTAGGGAACCAAAAATGGTTCTTCTATGGCATTGCTGTGAAGAACCTTTCAAAGCACCTTTATTTTTAAGAGTGTAGTTAGATGCCTCTGTTAAATATTATTTAATATTCAATAGGACTCCAGTAGGGATTTCAGTTCATCTAGAAGGATCCTATTTGAATCTTACAGGATTCTTACTTGATCTCATTTGGATCTTTGAGGATTACATTCTGAAATAAATTCCAAAAATGAGCTCAGTTCACATTCCTTAAGGATTTGTTGACTAGACAAATGCTGGTGAAATAAGAAGAGAGAGCTCTGTGTAATCTTGCTCTTTGTCCTGATCTGATCTCTGTGTGTGTTGACAGGCCGTTACTCTACCGCTGTCAGTGAGTGATGGTAAATGGCACCATGTGTGCGTGACGTGGTCGACGCGGGACGGCCTGTGGGAGGCCTATCAGGACGGAGTGAAGAGAGGCTCAGGGGAAAACCTCTCGCCCTGGCATCCCATCAAACCTGGAGGAGTCTTCATACTGGGACAGGAACAGGTAACATACAAACAAACTTAAACCAGATGCTCCTCATTTTACTTGCACCATTAAACAAAAAAAAACATTAGCAACTGCATAGCAACATTCTAGCGAATTTATACTGTAATACATTTTCATTTAACTGCAAATAACATGCAAAACAAGTGTCATTCAGTTCACACTTAAGTATATTTTTATAAAGTACACTAAAGTGTCATTCGTTTTCACACTGTAAAAAAATGCTTTTCTTACTTAGATTTTTTTTTCTTGTTGCCAAAATAGCTAAAAATTCAAAAAAGACAAAAAAAATCTGTTTTCAGAAAAAACAAGTCAAAATTAAGTGAGTTTTTTCTTAGAACAAGCAAAGTAATCTGCCAATGGGGTAAGAAAAATAATCTTGTTTTCTGTTTGAAATGAGATTTAAAAAATTTTTTGTACCCCATTGCCATATTATTTTGCTTGTTTCAAGCAAAAACGCACTTAATTTTGACTTTTTTTTTTCTGAAAACAAGACAATAATTTTTACTCGTCTAGAAAAGTGTTCCTGATTTAAGAATTTTTAAATATTTTGGCTGGCAACAAGAAAAAAAAAAAAAAAAACTAAGTAAGAAAAGCTTTTTTTCCAGCGCAAGAAAAGTCATATACTACATATACTGCAAAAATGCTTTTCTTACTTGTTTCCAGCCAAAATACCAAAAAATTCTTAAATCAAGAAGGATTTTCTGTAGAGTAAAAATTATTTCATTATTTAAGTCAAAATTAGGCGCGTTTTTGCTTGAAACATGCAAAATAACCTGCCAATGGGGTAACAAAAAATAATCTTGCTTTCTGTTTTTTTTTTTTACTCATCTGAAAAATTCTCCTTGATTTTAGAATTTTTTGATATTTTGGCTGGGAACAAGACAAAAAATCTAAGGAAGAAAACCATTTTTTGCAGTGTATATTCCTCATTTTACTTGCACCATTAAGCAAAAAACAAGAACACATTAGCAACTGCAAAGCAACATTCTAGCGAATTTATACTGTAATACATTTTCATTTAACTGCAAATAACATGCAAAACAAGTGTCATTCAGTTCACACTTAAGTGTAGTTTTCTAAAGTACACTAAAGTGTCATTCGTTTTCACACTGTAAAAAAATGCTTTTCTTACTTAGATTTTTTTTCTTGTTGCCAAAATAGCTAAAAATTCAAAAAAGACAAAAAAATCTGTTTTCAGAAAAAACAAGTCAAAATTAAGTGAGTTTTTTCTTAGAACAAGCAAAATAATCTGCCAATGGGGTAAGAAAAATAATCTTGTTTTCTGTTTGAAATAAGATTTTAAATTTTTTTCGTACCCCATTGCCAGATTATTTTGCTTGTTTCAAGCAAAAACGCACTTAATTTTGACTTGTTTTTTTTTTTTTTTTCTGAAAACAAGACAATAATTTTTACTCGTCTAGAAAAGTGTTCCTGATTTAAGAATTTTTAAATATTTTGGCTGGCAACAAAAAAAAAAAAAAAAAAAAACTAAGTAAGAAAAGCTTTTTTTCCAGCGCAAGAAAAGTCATATACTACATATACTGCAAAAATGCTTTTCTTACTTGTTTCCAGCCAAAATACCAAAAAATTCTTAAATCAAGAAGGATTTTCTAGAGTAAAAATTATTTCATTATTTAAGTCAAAATTAGGCGCGTTTTTGCTTGAAACATGCAAAATAACCTGCCAATGGGGTAAAAAAAATAATCTTGCTTTCTGTTTTTTTTTTTTACTCATCTGAAAAATTCTCCTTGATTTTAGAATTTTTAGATATTTTGGCTGGAAACGACAAAAAATCTAAGTAAGAAAAGCATTTTTTTGCAGTGTATATGAATAAGTAAGCAAATCTGCATTGATTAAGTCATCTTGATGTATAAAACATAAGAAATCAAAGTAATTGCTTAACAGTCCAAGTGTGGGGTCCAAAGATCATATATTCATGGAACATGATCTTTCAGAATATCTTTATATGATATTTGACATTAAAGAAAAATCGACAATTTTGACCCATACACTGTATTTTTGGCTATTGCTACAAATAGACCCATGTTACCTAAGACTGATTTTGTGTTCCAGGGTCACATATGATAAAATATAAAATTTGTTGTTGCTACTGTAAATCTACATTAAATTACTATGGGATCTCAGTGCTCTTCAGTGCTTTCAGAATATTTACATTTAATTATTTTAACATATTTTACTGAAGGTATATTTATTGAACAAATTATTTCATCAAAATAAGCTGAAAATACTACAAACTTGCTAAAGTGGTTGTTTTGAACAAGTATTAACTTAGACATTATTAAAAAACATTAGTTTAGTTCAAGTATTTGTATCAATACTGTGTGCCTTTTACCCCCTTGTTGCTCCATAAATGTTCAATACAAATGTATACATTTTTCTGCAATCATGCACTTCGGGCACAGTGAAAAGTACTTTTTTTTTTTCCTGGGGTGTATCTTTAGCCCCGTTATGATGCTGAATCTGTTTAATATAATCTCGTCATTTCTCTCAGGACACACTGGGTGGTCGTTTTGACGCAACGCAGGCGTTTGTTGGTGAAGTCTCAGATGTTCAGATGTGGTCTCATGTTCTCACACCACACGACGTCTACAGCCTGGCATCATGTGGTGGTCACATGACCGGTGACATCATCGCCTGGGCGGAGTCAGCGGTGGAGCTGCACGGCGGGGTCACCAAATACCCCTTTGACCCCTGCCATTAAAGAGGAGAACGGACAATCTGTTTACAAACGCATATCATCTGGTTTTGAAGCATTCGAATGACTCCTGACCTGGTTTTAACACAAAACGCATTCATTATCACTTCAAAAATGCCTTCTGTTTACACGAGAAACTTGAACGACCCCACGACCTCCAGGATTTCAACAGGGACCCGTTTTGTGTTGTTTCCGTCTTTTGTGTAGCGAATGTTTTCTTAATGAACTTTATTTTTTATTCTATTCTCTATGGCTCTTCAGTGCCATTCAGTGTTTGATGCAAGTCTATGACATATTGTCATACATTGCAAAAAATGCTTTTCTTACTTAGATTTTTTTGTCTTGTTTCCAGCCAAAATATCTAAAAATTCTTGAATCAGGAAGGGTTTTCTAGACAAGTAAAAATTATTATCTTGTTTTTTGTAAAAACGAGTCAAAATGAAGTGAGTTTTTGCTTAAAACAAGCAAAATAATCTGCCAATGGGGTAAGAAAAAAAATCTTATTTCAAGCAGACAAGTGGATTATTTTTCTTACCCCATTGGCAGATTATTTTTGCAAAAACAAGATAATTTTTACTTGTCTAGAAAACCCTTCCTGATTTAAGAATTTTTAGATATTTTGGCTGGAAGCAAGACAAAAAATCTAAGTAAGAAAAGCATTTTTTTGCAGTTTAACCTGTAAAGATAGCATAAATAGGAGATGAAGACAGTGCTTCGATGTAGATGTAAAAATTAGAAAAGTGGAAGTTAAAAGATTCATTTTCTTGTACTGTAAGAAGAATCTAAAGATACAGCAAACCCAAAGAGAAGAGTCACACACTGCTGATCAGCCTGTTGTGTTTGTACATTGTTTTTTTTTTCTAATTAAACATTCTAACTGAAATACATATTTCTTAGGTTTGACTTAACTCAAAGCTGAGCTAAATAAGCAGTTTTCTGAGATACTTTTGATACGTGTTGAGTTTGAGATTGTGTTGTTATTTAATTTAGATTAATCTACTGTGTTTAACTGACTGTTAAGAATATAATTTTTCATTGTCATGTTTGTGCATCTGAAATATGCATTTACTGTTTTTATTAAGCTGTTTTCAGTTTTGGAAGCAGAAATGCAATAAAGGGACTGAATTTTAAATTTTAGTTTTCTGACTTATTTTTGCATTTCCAAAGTAAGATCTTCAGGCACGTCTGCAGTATTGATTAGCACAAGCCTCTCAGTGAAAGGGCAGCCTGGTCTTACGCTGGTCTTCCCTGCTATTATTAGAAACTAAGCTAATTAAAGCATGTGAGGCGTTTGATAGAGACCTGCAGTAAACACATACAGTTGAAGTCAAAAGTTTACAGAATCTGAAAAATGTTAATTATTTGACCAAAATCAGAGGGATCATACAAAATGCATGTTCTATTTTTTATTTAGTACTGACCTGAATACAATATTTCACATAAAAGATGTTTACATATAGTCCACAAGAGAAAATAATAGCTGAATTTATAAAAATGACCCTGTTCAAAAGTTTACATCCCCTTGATTCTTAATACTTTGTTGTTTCCTGAATGAATCAACAGCTGGGTTCTTTTTTTGTTTAGTGATAGTTGTTCATGAGTCCCTTGTTTGTCCTGAACAGTCAGTCCCTAAACTGTCTGCTGTTCTTCAGAAAAATGCTTCAGGTCTCACAAATTCTTTGTTTTTTATAGCATTTTTGTGTATTTGAACCCTTTCCAGCAATGACTGTATGATTCTGAGATCCATCTTTTCACACTGAGGACAACTGAGGGACTCATATGCAGTGTTGGGGTAACATTACAAGTAAAGCAAGTTCTATAATAATATTACTTTTTCCAAGTAATGCATTACTTTTTAAATGACAAGAAGATGTCTGAGTTTTGATGTGAAAAGGCTTTTACATTTGACAAAAATAGAACTTTTTATATTAAAAACAAACAAGCAAGCCCTGCCCAGATTTAAAAAGTAACGCAAAAGTAACGTAATGCTTTCATTTCCATAAAAAATGTAACTAAGGTAATTAGTTACTTTATTAGGGAGTAACTCAATATTGTAATGTATTACTTTTAAAAGTAACTTTCCCCAACACTGGACATATGCAACCATTACAGAAGGTTCAGACACTCACTGATGCTTCAGAAGGAAACACAATGCATTAAGAGCTTTTTGAAACATGTAATTCTCTATTATCTATCTGTAGCTTCTGAAGGGCAGTACAAAAAAAAAAAAAAAGATGTCCTCATCTTCATTCTGTTCAAAAGTTTTCAACCCCGGCTCTTAATGCATGGTTTTTCTTTCTGGAGCATCAGTGAGTGTTTGAACCTTCTGTAATAGTTGCAGATGAGTCCCTCAGTTGTCCTCAGTGTGAAAAGATGGATCTCAAAATCACACAGTCTTTGTTGGAAAGAGTTCAAATACACAAAAATGCTGAAAAACCAAAGAATTAGTGGGACCTAAATGATTTTTCTGAAGAACAGCAGACAGTTGAACTGTTCAGGACAAACAAGAGACTCATGAACAACTTTCACTAAAAAACACAGCTGTGGATCATTCAGGAAACAACACACTATTAAGAACGGGGTGATTTTTATAAATTCAAATATTATTTTCTCTTGCATATGTAAACTATATGTAAACATTTTATGTGAAATATCTTATTCAGGTCAGTGTTAAATCCAAAATAGCATGCATTTTGTATGATCCCTCTTATTTTAAAAAAACAATTACCATTTTGAAGATTCTGCGAGGTGTATGTAAACTTTTGACTTCAACTGTATATGAGGATACAGTGAATTTCTAGATGATGTTCTGAGCTGAAATGCATGTGTTCTGTGGTATCTGTGGCACAGAATAACAAGATTAAGTAGCACTAAATGTTCTAGATATCAGTCAGGAAATGAGCTAAGAAGCTAAAGAGAAGTAGGGTGAAAAACATGAGATCAGAGCAACACACTTCCAGAAGGCCTTTACCTGAATCAAAACAACAGGATTCGCCGGCGATCAATAAAAACACAACATGAATGTCTTTTATCCATTTTGTTTATTAGAGTTGATTGGCACCAGTGTACCATAACTGAGTTTCATTTTGCTACATGAATTTTCCAACAATCTGTACCATTCTGTGATCAATCAGAAACAGGGAGAAAAAACAAAGAGGAGGAAGAGGAAATGCTTTCATTTGTCCTGCTGTATTCACAGACTAGCTGAAAGGCTTTGGCACCTTTGCACTTCTCATCAAGAATGCCCAGATTTAGAGTCTCCGAAACATATTCAAGTCATTCTACCGTCTTCATCAGACCACGTCATGCCCAGAATATGAGTTTACACGCATAGCTTATATCAAGGAATGTCCTGTTGCAGTCAGCAGGTGGTGCTATTTAACACTTGGAGTCTCTCAGTCACACAATACAATGTGAAGCAGATTCACTTCGAATGATTTGATGGGGATGCTGTCTACTGGCATCCTTTACATGTGCAGCAAAGCTTAAACCAGTTATGAACTGCAGTACTAGTTACATACTCGGAGAGGGCACTAGAGCTGCGGTTTAGTCGAAACTGTGCTGAACTCTATTAAAGTGCCATAAACATGGATTCTAACTCCAAACTATTAAATATGTCTTCAAGTCAAAGACATCAATTACTATAGCCAAGCTTTATATTAATCGGGAAAAATCACAAAAGTCAAGCAAAATGCACTGCTAAACAATTCTCAGTATTAACCGTTTCATTATTAGTATATTTAAATAGAGCGGTTATTATGTTAGACTCCAGACGCTATTAGTGTTCTGTATGATCAGTCGTTTTAAAAAAAGACACTCAAGGGGTGTTTGATTTCCGATTTCGTTACTGCTTGTAATCCGAAGCCCATTTTAACAGCAATGCCAATTTGTGAGTTTAGAAATACAGAACGCTAATAGTCGCCCAAAACACCCTTTACAAAAAACGCTTCAGTACACATTCAGTACAACATGCAACCCCCATCCTTATTTCTCACAAAGAAAGAACTGAAAAACAATAAATAAAAAATGCTATCAAACATAACATGTATTTACAAACAGAAAAGGCAAAATATAATGTACATCAGGAAAAAAAAGCTGCCGCGGACTCCTTCAAACTGAACAGCGCTGAGTAAGAGGAGTGACTAGTGTTTCACACAAGCAACAAAACAGGTCATCGCCTCGTCTGGCACATATCTTACGATCAGAAAAAATAATATTAATAAAGTTTTCCAAGGGGGAAAAGTCGCAGACACGTCTTTCTCTGCCACAGCAAACATACATTCTGAAAGATAGGACTTTAAAATTAAAAAATTTTAAATTTGCTGAAATGTGCTTCCCCTCAGGAGTTTGTTTGTTCATCAAAATTTGAAAGAATGTATCATTCCATCACTTGCTCACCAGTGGATCCTCTGGAGTGAATGGGTGCCGTCAGAATGAGAGTCCAAAACAGCTGATAAAAACATCACAGTAATCCACAAGTAAGCCAAAAGCTGTGTTTGTAAGAAACAAATCCATAAAGACATTTTAACATTAACCTGGCCCTTTTCGGCTAAAATACCAGCTAATAATCCATAATGCTTCCTCCAGTGAAAAAGTATCTCCTGTGGTCCTTTTACAATAAACATATTTGTTTTGAACTGTTTTGGCTTGTAAACGTTGTCTAAAGTCTGTGCAGACGTCTCGCCTGATTCAGATGAGACGAAATGTTGCAATATTTTGAATAGAGGACTATTTTCAACAGTTTCAAGTTGAACAAACCCATGTTTAAGGCATTTCTAAATTATGATGTTTTTATCAGCTGTTTGGACTCTCATTCTGACGGCACCCATTCACTGCAGAGGATCCATTGGTGAGCAGATGATGGCGTTTAGGTTTCCCAACGACATCCATCTCTCCACAAAACCAGCATAATGGATCTGATGAGAGGATGAGAGCTACCTAAATGAAGGATCATTAGTTTCTTGGAGAATGGAGGGAGCGTATGGATGGATGGATTGAGGAGGAATAAAGGACTTTTAGGGGAGTCCATAATCCATAAAATTTCCTCCAGTGAAAAAGTCTATCTCCTACGGTCCTCTTACAAAAAACACATTTGTTTTGAACTGTTTTGGCTTGTAAACGTTGCTTGATCTGTGCGGACGTCTCGCCTGATTCAGATGAGTCGAAATGTTGCAGTATTTTGAATAGAGGACTATTTTACAACAGTATCAAATTGAACAAACCCATGTTTAAGGCATTTCTGAAATACGATTCTTTCATCAGCTGTTTGGACTCTCATTCTGACGGCACCCATTCACTGCAGAGGATCCATTAGTTACCAAGTGATGAAATCCTATATCCTATAAATCTGGTTCGACGAAGAAACATCTACATTTTGAATGGCCTGAGAGAGAGCACATTTTCAGCAAATGATCATTTCCATTCATTTAATTGCATGTTTTGTCCCCAATTAAGACAGTTTGCTTGTAGAAGGAAAGAGTAGGAAAGCGAATCTCAACAATTATGTCAGTATCAAAGTCAAATTTCATCTCAAAATCTCAAAGAAATAAGATTTCAGTCTACCAAACATCTGTATGCATTCAGGAGCAAATGTGCTTGGTTATGAAAACAATGGCAAATAATGATAATAATAATAATAATAAATAAACCCCTAAAATCAGCTTTATTTTCTTTTCACCAAATCTGATTTCTCAGTGTGCAATATAATCTGGACGTGTTTTTGTGAGATTCCCCCCCTCCCCAAGAACAGTTTTTCAGTCTAAACCTAGTTAGTTCAGTTGAAACACTAGTATAAGAACATTCAGAAACAGGGCTGTGGGACTTTTAAGGCTCTTTTCTTAAGGTGAAGGAGCTTATTTTAGGATTCACATATAATGAGGCGCGTTTCTACAGATGTTTGGATGGGTCAGTGAAGCTCAATACAGTTGTTATCAACTGTGCACAGGAAATGACATCACCGGTGGGATTATCAATAATAGTGTAAAACGCATATCCCATTTCATAGATATGCAACTGAAGTGATTCGCTCAACTCCATAATCATCTTGATATGTGGTGTGAACAGCAATGACCTTCATTTACATCTTCATTATTAACATGTAAATAAACTCAAATGAGTACGAGATAAATAGTGTCAGTTCAGGTATAATAACTAAGTCAGGCAGCAGAATAGACTCAGTAAATCAATAGTGACCGGACTAACAAACGTTAGATCCGTCCCTGATGATGGTAGTGTTGAAGAGAACATCAGGCTGTTTGGTCGTCTACCCTGTTTGTGTAAGAACTTCACAGTAAAATGCTGTAAATAGCAGTAAGAGCGGAAGAAGTAGGAGGGAGTGTGAGATGAGGATGGTGATTTCTGCAGGTTTATGAATGTTAGTGAAGTCCTATGGAATGTCAGCGTAATATAAAGTATCTGTACAGACTAGTGCGATAGACTAGAGTGAATAACACTGTGTAGTGTGCAAGTGTAGGCGAAGTATGGAACAAGAGATGTAGTCCAGACCACCGAAATCCAAATGGAAGATGATGGTGTTCAGGTTTCCCAACGGCATCCATCTCTCCACAAAACCAGCATAATAGATCTGATGAGAAGATGAGAGCTACCTTAATGAAGGATCATTGGTTTCTCGGAGAATGGAGGGAGCGTATGGATGGATGGATGGATTGAGGAGGAATGGAGGACTTTCAGGGTTGTTCTTCTTTCTTCTTTAGGGAAATGCGTTTCTTCCTGGCTGCAAGCATCTCGTAGAAGGGGTCCACGCTCACAGCGGATCTGAAAAAAACAAAGAAAAAACACACAAGATCATCTCATGTTCCATACTTAAACTTGTATACTGCATCATATTTGATACTCAAACTTCTAAGGCTCTGAATGATCAAAACTTTGCCGTTTAACCTTTCACACAGTCTACTACATGCCTTTTAGCCGTCAAATAAAACCTGCAGGTTTTATGAGGGTAAATGTAAGACTTTTTAAAGACCTTTTTAAGAAAATACAGCAATATGTTCTCTAAGTATAATGTCAAGGGAGCACATGAAGAGTTGTATTTATAGCAACATCTCAAAGTAAAAATGCAAACTGATCAAACTTGCATTTTAATTAATTTTACATAAAGTACGTTAGGGTTGATACCTCTGATTCGGCCACTTGAATGTTGAAGTAACTTTTACCTTCTGATCTGACCCATTGTACATCTATATAGTAGTCAACATTTGAAGTGGATCAAAAAAAATGTATTTACAGTTGTGCTAAGACAAGAACGGGTATTGTTTTGGTTTTAGGACAATTTCGGTGAAAGGTTTTGATCCACTTCAAATGTTGACTACTGCACCTCTATGGACACTGGTGTTTATGAATTTAAGACTTGCTGCTCGGATTTAAGTCCTTTTCAAAGGCCTTAAGTCACAGAAAAGTGATTTAAGACTTTTTAAGACCCACGGAAACCCTGTACTGATTTCTACCAAGTAAACGCAAGGATATCTTTGATAATGTTAGTAATATGCCCGGATGAGCACTTACTGGATAATAGCTTGGATTTACTTCATTATCCATGAATCATTTTTTTGACAAATCAGTGAGTCTCAAATATGATCATCAGGCTTTTGAGGAACATTTGTTTGCTCATCTCTCAATCATTGTATAGCACTGGATTATATGCTTTGATCATTTAAATATAATCTTCGTAAGACATCTTTTTAGAGATATAGAGTGAGAACTAATATTTATATACTTTTATGTCAGGATCCGCTATCCTGTAAAAATTTCATGCATTTAAATTGATCTTACTTTTTGTCCTTTAAAATATCATCGTCTGCACCAAATTGCAAAGTGCACTGTCAATAACCACAAAACCATTTAAGGATCAACAAGGGTATATTTTTTTTAAATTGAGACTCATACATCAAAAATAAATAAGCTTTCCATTCATGTATGGTTGGTTAGTATAGGACAATATTTGGCCGAGATACAAATATTTGAAAATCTAGAATCTGATGGTCCAAAAAAAAAAAAGAAATATTGAGAAAATCGCCTTTAAAATTGTCCAATTTAAGTTTTTAGCAATGCATATTATGAATTAAAAAATATTTTTTGATATATTTTCAGTAGGACATTCACAAAATATCTGTATGGAACATATGTTTACTTAATATCCTAGTGATTTTTGGCATAAAAGAAAAAATAGTAATTACTATACAGTCTATTTTACCTCTGCTATTTATAACTGGTTTTGTGGTCCAGAGTCACATATTGGATGGCTTGTGTGCTCAAAATTTAATCCTATCTGTTAAAATCAGTTTTGTACTCTGAGGAGTTCTTTAGCATATACATATATTTGTATTCCCATCAGGAAATGCAAATATATTTAAGCTATGCAAACATTTGTCAGATGCTGATAAGCGTTGGCACTAAAGTCAGTATGAATATTTCCATTTGCACCTTTTGTTCTAACTCTTTCACATACGTTTTAACATGTCTTCTGAGATCTTTATGAATTCATTCAGTGCTGATGGTTTACTCACTTGATGCTGTGGATCCATTCGTCCTTCTCCTCTGGAGTGGGAGCTGAGATTCGGTACACCATGTGGTTTCCTTCCACCACTCGACCGTCGGCCTCAGTCTTACACGCTTTGATCAGCTGTCCACGGTTATTGGGGATGTACAGCTCAAAACAGTTCTGCACAGAAAAACAACAATTGTTTCTGATATACTGCCCATCCCTAATGGTAAATAAAGAAACCTGCAGCTGCTTTATGATAAGTGTCATATTTGAATAGCTGTATTTGACTGTGATGACAAGGTCAACAGACTTACTGGCTTTCTGGGATCTTCGACCTCTCGAATGCTTAAGTTCTCCAATGGTATGATGCCTCTGGGCTCCTTATCCTAAACACACAGACACACAAAGTCAGTATCAGATAATATGGGCCAAGTCAGTCCTTTAAACGTTATACTTCAAAGGCTTGTAGTCAGTTTTCTGATCACCAAGACTGCATATTTGCCCCTAAAATACAGTAAAAACATTAATATTATGAAATATTATTGCAATTGAGAATAGCTGTTTTCTATGTGAATAAATGCTGTGATCAAAGCTGAATTTGCAGCATCATTACTCCAGTCTCCAGTGTCACATGATCCTTCAGAAATCATTCTAAGATGCTGATTTGTTGCTCAAGAAACATTTCTGATTATTATCAATGTTGAAAACAGTTGTGCTGCCCAATATTTTTGTGAAGACTGTGATACATTTTATCTTTTAAGGATTCACAGACAGAAAAAAATAGAAATTGAAATCTTTTGTAATATTATAAATGTCTTTGTCCCTTTTGATTGATTTAAAAAATATACTGACCCCTTACTTATGAACAGTAGTCTACATAAGGGATAATATGTGACCCTGGAACACAAAACCAGTCATAAGGGTCATGATTTATATATACATCATCTTGTTAGGATAGGACAATATTTAGTTGAGAGACAACTATTTGAAAGTCTGAAATCTGAGGGTGTAAAAAAAGTCAAAATATTTAGAAAATTACCTTTAAAGTTGCCCAAATGAAGTTCTTAGCAATGCATATTACTAATTTAAAATTAGGTTTTGATATATTTACTGTATGAAATTTACAAAATATCTTCATGGAACATGATCTTTACTTAAGGTGAGACACTGCAGGTGAATAGGGTTAAAAAAATAACTAATAGTTATCACCTTGCTTACCCAGTTGATTGATCACATTGATGACTGCAAACATTTTTTGTATTACAAGTTTTCTAAAATGTTAGGTTTAAATATGCAAATGACGCATTATTTAATGAAATATGGACTAATTTGCTTACATTTCTAGTACAAAAACCTAAACACTAGATGAAGTCAGTTTTAAAATTCTTGTTTAATTTTTTTTTGACATTTTAGAGTCTAATATTTTTACAGAGGGGATTTGTCACTCAGAAAAAAGACCTGAGCAGACAGGAAACAATGTGTTTTTTTTACCATTTTGAGGGGAATAAAATATATAAAATCAAGCAAATTATATAAGAACAAATCCCTCTGTAAAAACCTTCAGAAAATAGACAGGAATAAAGTTTGGTGTGTGTAAGTGCTACTGAAGTGGAGATTTATGGCTCAGTGTAGGAGAAAAAAACTCATTTTAAGAAAATGGCCTTTAAAAATATGCATTGTAATTGAAATCTATTGACACAAATAGATAAAGTGCTATAAAAGAAACACTTAACAGTGTCTTTTGGGTGTTTTCTTTCCACTAGTCTGAAAAAACACTTTATGAAACACCAAAAAGCCCAAATTCTCAAACTTGTGTTTTTGCATGCAGTGACTCCCCTTAATATCGCAATGATTTTTGGCATAAAAGAAAAATCTATAATTTTGACCCATGTATTCCTGCTAAAATTATACCCATGCTACTTATGACTGGTTTTGTGTTCCAGGGTCACATATGTAGTACAAACAATTATTACAAAGCTTTCTGGAATACTTTATTCTGATTGGTCATTTTGCAGCAGTCTGTGGTCAAATACTTTTGCAAAATGATGCTGAACTGTGTAAATGAGGGTTATCCTGAGCCAGTGATTTTCTACATAGTTGTGCTTGTTTCAAATCTTATATGTGACCCTGGACCACAAAACCAGTCATAAGGTTAAATTTGACAAAACTGAGATTTATACATCATATGAAAGCTCAATAAATAAGCTTTCTATTGATGTATGGTTTGTTAGGATAGGCCGAGATATATTTGGCCGAGATACATCTATTTGAAATCAGAAATCTGAGGATGCAAAAAAATCTAAAAGACTGAGAAAATCACCTTTAAAGTTGTCCAAATTAAGTTCTTAACAATGCATATTACAAATCAAAAATTACATTTTGATATGTTTACAGTAGGAATTTTACAAAAAATCTTCATGGAACATGAACTTTAGTTAATTTCTTAATGATTTTTGGCATAAAAGAAAAATCAATAATTTTGACCCATACAATGTATTTTTGGCTATTGCTACAAATATACCCCAGCGACTTAAGACTGGTTTTGTGGTCCAGGGTCACATATTACAATACAATAAGTTGATGTCCATTTATTTATTCAGCTTAACGTGTCCAAATGCAAATTTATTATGACAATTATGATTCATTATCCAACTTACCAAAACAGTCATTTAATAAGTGCATTTCAGAGAGTTGTGTAATGAGACGAAATATGACAATATGGTTCTTGACTTACTGTTGTGTACTCAAAGTAATAGAGGCAGTTATCAGTCAGAATGAACCACCGTCTCTTCCATGTTTTGACACGACCTCCTAAGAAAGAAAATTACACAGATTAGAAGTGTAATACACACAAGAAATTAATCATTTCCTCTGTCAGCCTGGTAACAAACTACACAGACTCAGCAAGACATGTCTACACACGTTATATTATTAGTAGTGTACACGTTCTTGGAAAACCCAGCTAAATTCCTATTAAACTTAATTAACTAGATTTTTAGGCCCGAAGGATGATGTCTGTCATGTTTGCCAGTCCAAAACTCTTCACTACGTTGCTAGAGAGTTGTAAAGGAGTGCCTGAGTGCTGGTTAGCTGCTGTTGTTTACTTTGAAGAGTCAAAAAGCTCTCTTTGAGAGGCTAAGCACTTTGTACTAATTGTTTTACAAAATAATTCACCATTTTGAAGCATATGCTTTTATTGGTCAGAATGGCAGAATGTCTGAACTAGGGATGCACAGAATATTCGGCAACCAAAATTATTTGTCCGAAAATAGCAGTATAAGCGAAAAGGCAGAATAAATGATAGCGAACAATGATGTGATGTGATCAGATAGAGGTGCGCTCTTAATGCAGCAAACATGTGGGCAGCGTGGAAGCATTTAAAACTGTCTGAGAAAGATGCAAAAATCATTACAAGCAACGACAGCGAGAGACTGTTTAGTATTGCATCGCATGTCTTCATGAGAAGAGAAAGGTTACTGTATGATGACTGGAAATAAACTAGAGAACATTATGTTGTCTAATACATGCACAAATTGATTTATTCTGACAGCGCTGCACCAGCTTGTTAGCCAAAGCGTGAGAAAAATCTGCCTGATGAGAATCATTCAGAAATCTGCTGCTGTCAGCAAAAAAGTCTTACTGAGGTCTTTTTGCGGGTTTCCGCCAAAATAAAAGTCAACTTTCATAAATGTTAGTATTGCCATTTTACTGTTGTTCTGTAAAATAAAATAGAAAAGACAAAAATGATAACAATTATCTAACATTCTCCTTTGCTCAGCAAGGCCGCATTTATTTGCACATTAAAAACACATGCCTGATTCAAGAAGGGGGTCTTAAAAATGGCCAAAGAATATTATTTTACTAACTTATTAATTTTAAGTTAAATTGTGCTTTGTTGGAAGGCTATAATGTCTACTAGAATGTTAAAAAATTATTTTAAAATTGTAAAAAATTGTAAAATTGTATTGTAAAAAGGAAATATTGGCTTTATTTAATTTATGCAATGATGAAAAAAAAAAAAGGCAAAATACATGGGGGAAAAACTCAAAAAACGTGTTCGGTAATCATCCTTCAGCCCAGTGTGTAATTTTGTTCAGCTTCGGCCAACAATTTTCATTTCTGTGCATTCCTATTTTAAAGTGTATGCTTTATATTTGTCAGAATGGTGCAAATACAACAAAAAGACAAAACTTGGCTCAGATGTTTTATTGAAAATGTAATCTACTAAATGCAATTAACAAGTGAAGTGTCTGTGTAATATGTTTAATTTGGGCATTTTGTGGCACTTATAATGTTTGCTTTATGCAGAGCTTCAGGGCAATAGGAAGGAAATAACTACAAATCAGACTTTTTTATTTCACAAAGGTGTCATTAATGTATGCACAAATTTATAAAACTATGTCTGTGGTAAAATCTGCATAGACACTGGTTCGTGTGTTCACAGAGATTGTGAAATGTGTGAAATTTTGAAAGAGTTATGATGCAACAAAGCCCTGATTACTCAAATCACAAGACTTTGGCAGTTTGATACATGCTTTGAAACAAATACTTTATAGAAGATTTTCAAAGCTTCATGAAGCAATGTTTCGAAAACACACATCACCACTGATCACTTCAACAAGTAACATTATTTGAGGAATTTTGTCCAGAGCACAAATGCTATAATGATGCTTTGCAAACATCACTAACTACATCATTAAGCGTCGATATCAGATGCTGTAGTAAGGGAAAAGAGGCTGTACGTACCTCCTGAAGGGTGGACAGCACCAGCATCAGAGAAATCACAGGTCAAGCAGAGCAGGAGCCAGAAGAGATCGGAAAAAGGGAACGGGGAACGGATCACAAGAAACAGAAAGACAGAGATACGGGGAGAGGGAAGAAGATTTAAAAGCGTTTAGTGCCTGAGAGATCACAGAGCTCGCCATGCAGAAAGAAAGTAAATCTTCGAAAGTGCCAAACACATTAGAAGTTTTTTTTCAACAGGGTTTCATTAGAAAACAGAGCAAAGCCACGGCAATGAAATAACAGAAAATCGTGCAACGGCAATGATAGAGACCCTGCCAACAACTTCGGTTAAACAGAAACGCTCCAGGCGAACGTCAGGAGGGACTCACCCAGTTTGAGGAGCCAGCCTTCTCTGTCAGGGTTGAAGAAAGTGTGCGTCAGGTCATTCCCATCATCCTCTGGGATCTTGAACGGCTCATTTTTGATGCTGTCATACAGATTCTGAAGGAAAAAAAAAAATCACATTGTTTATTTAAAAAAAAAAAAAATCAATGTGAAGCATTATTTAAAAACTCAAGGGTCATTCACACTGAGAGTGATTTGGAGCAACATACAGCCCTGAGGTAAGGCCCTAATTAATCACTAATATTTTTTGCTAAATTAAATTTTTTTACAATTACCATTTTAATGATTAAATAAATTCTGGGTCATTTTTAGTAACCAAAAAGCACGTCTAACTGATTAAAATCATGAAATGTATGCAACTGAACAGCAATTTATTAATTTAGCTTAACAAAATTGACATTTTTAGGCTCTATGAAATCTTTTTTTTTTTTTTTTTTCATTTTTTGGGAGGGTTTTCTAATACATTATTTAAATGTAATGATTTAATTACATTTTGTAATGTCAAATCACTTGAATGCATAAAACCTTTATTAGTAAAACGTTTTATAAAACGTATTAATCCATCTTTTTTTTCCCCTCAATAAAAGAGCCCTATGAAACTTTTAATTTTTCAGAAATTCTGTTTTAAATTTTCAAGATTATTATAATTTAATAGCAATATGTTATCAAAAACTATGGTAAACAAATGAAGGCATAAAACATTAACAAGTTAATTTATAAAAAAATTAACAATTCTTTTTATATTTTGCCAAAAAAAAAAAAAATTTAAGTAAACATTAAAACAAGATAGAAAAACCCTATAATTATTTATATTATTACTTAACAAGTACATTCACACAGAGGCATGCAGAACATGTATATTTATTTATTTTTGTATGTTTTAATATTTCACAGACTCTAGTTCATATAACAGTTTGATTAAGTGTATTTCCCAACTTTCAATGTATTTAATTAAAATTGGGCAAATTCTGTAACGTTTTAAACTGTACTGTAAATTATTTTTTAAAAACTGGATTCTGCAATTCTGTCTCCATTAGAGGGTCCTTCTAAAGTCATTCATCTGTATCATTTCAAAAGAAAAAAATGTGACTCTTCACCTCTAAAAAGTAATTCATTCTGATATATTTATGGCAAAGCATTTTTATTCCAATGCAACAATCACCCAAGATATAACTGCATGTTCACACTCACTCTGAGCAGCTCCTCTGGTAAATCTCCTCCATCATTGATGCCTCTGTTCATGCTGATGAAGCGCTCCACCGTGGGCTTGTCTCGCACATTAGGGTTGTGCAGACTGGTGTTCAACATGATGATGGCAAACGACAGCACGTAACAAGTGTCTGCCAGAAGAAACAAAGTGTTTAAGGACTGAGAGACATAATGCATCTGTGAAACAAACTCTGTAAAAAATAAAACACTGCTGAACTGTAGTAGCAACATGTTTGAGGTTGACAAGCACTGAAATGTTCTTAGTGGATTACACAAGCAGTGAAAACCAGACACACCTACTCAATTATGTTATACGCTGTGTGCTTTTGAGTAACAGTGAAGTTACACCAATGGAAATCATGTATGCAAGACCTGTGCTCTGGAAGACTCCAGGATTGCAGTGACAGTATCTCTGCGCAAAGGCCTCCATCATCCTGTCGATCTTCTGAGCCTCGCCGGGCAAGCGGAAACTCCACAGAAACTGCCTGTAGTAGACATAAACGTATGGACACATCAGGAACACAAGCACTACATTATATTTGTTTGGAATCAAAAACAGAAGAATACCCAAACAAGAGATTTCCAGATTACGTTTATGAAGAATACAACCTATAAAAGAGACAACAATAACTGACTTACCGAAGTGCTTGAACCAAATTCAAATCCGTGAATTCGTGGAGATCAACAAAAGCTTGCAAGACTTTAATATTGAAGTCATCTCTGAAAGAGAGGGAGAGGAATATTTTAACAACATTACCAATCAAAATGAACTGTTTAAAGATGTTTGGTTCTGACTAAACTAAGCAGAATTTATTTGTTTAGTGCTTGTCATAATAGACATTATGATGTTAATGTTTATAATATCTTAATATCTTCATGTCTCATTTAGATGCAATGTTTTTTTTTTTTTGAGAGAGTCTGAAATAATCATTTTTCTACAACTGATTTTAAAACAGGTTTAGCATATGTGACCCTGGAGCACAAAACCAGTCTTAAGTCGCTGGGGTATGTTTGTAGCAATAGCCAAAAATACATTGCATGGGTCAAAATTATTGATTTTTCTTTTATGCCAAAAATCATTAGGAAATTAAGTAAAGATCATGTTCCATGAAGATTTTTTGTAAAATTCCTACTGTAAATGTATCAAAATGTAATTTTTGATTAGTAATATGCATTGTTAAGAATCTAATTTGGACAACTTTAAAGGTGATTTTCTCAGGATTTTGATTTTTTTGCACCCTCAGATTCCAGATTTTCAAATAGATGTATCTCGGCCAAATATTGTCCTATCCTAACAAACCATACATCATTAGAAAGCTTATTTATTGAGCTTTCATATTATATATACATCTCAGTTTTGTAAAATTTAACCTTATGACTGGTTTTGTGGTCCAGGGTCACATATGTGCGACCCTGGACCACAAAACCAAGATGTATTTGAAGTAATAGCCAAAAATACATAGTATGGGTCAATATGACCTATTTATCTTTTAAGCCAAAAATCATTAGGATATTAAGCAGAGATCATGTTCCATGAAGTTATTTTGTAAATTTCCTACTGTGCATATATCAAAATGTCATTTTTATCAAAAGCTTCATTTGGACAACTTAAAGGGTGACTTTCTCAATATTTAGATTTTTTTGCACCCTTAGATTCCAGATTTTCAAATAACAGTATCTTGGCCAAATATTTTCCTACCCTAACTAACCATGCATAAATGGAAATATTATTTATTCAGCTTTCAGATTATTTATAAATCTCAATATTTGTGCGGTACAGGGTCACATATGTTATCACACAACAGAAACAGTAAACATTGAAATTCTAATTGATTCACATATGATTTGCAAGTCAGTCTTCTAGCAAATCGTAAATTTCAAAAATAGATTTTTTTGTTAATATAATAATAATAATAATAATAATAATAAACAGCAATGGAGGAGGAAAAACAAATACATCCAGACACATTTTCAGCAAAAAACATCATATTAATTACTGATATTTTGTTATTATGGGAAGTGATGATTTATTAGGAAGTTAATAGTTAATAGAATTATTATAGGAAATATTATATTATTTGTATCAAAAATTGCTTAAAATTTTATTGCTTAATTACTTTTTTATTGCTTAAAAAAAGTGAATCAATTTTTAAGCAAAATGTGACCCCAAGAAATAAGTATTGAGTCATGAAGTACTGAAAGATTCCCACCCCTATTAAACATCTTCTACAGCTTTTCCCATTAATTACACTGTCATAAAAAAAAAAAAAAAAAAATTATATGTGTGTGTGTGTAAAAATCTCAAAGGTAATAATTCACAATACCTTTCACCCAGATAGTCTCCTATTGCCGTTTTATTGAGCCCTTCTCCTTTGTACAGAAACTGGGCAATGTCCTCTGGAGTTTGTCTGAGAAGCTCATTCTCCACTAGGAACACAATGCCCTGTGGAACAGAGGAAAGTATGCAGAAAAGATTAAAAAATATCTTTTGCTCCTGCAACATAATATGATAAAATATTTTAGCAACTTATTTTTACATGTCAGAGAAACCTATGTATTTTTGATTTAAGAAAGTAGAAAATAATGCTTTTATTTAACAATGACAATTTGTTGCAGAGTTCTATTTTTAAACAACAGTTTCAACATTGATGAGTAATGTTTCTTGAGCAGCAAATCAGCATATGGGTTAATCCATGCAAATGCCAACCTTACCACAATTTTTTTTTTACCAAAGGTTTTTACTAAACTGACAGCACATATGTCAACTTTTGGTGGTTAAATTACCCATGTGAGGCCTCTCTTAAAAGTTTAAGCATTTTTTTATATTTTTAGTGCATGATTTTCCACAGTCTGGTATGTGCTATTTTCAGGCTTGTCAAATTGATAACAGGGCATATTCTTCATAAATAGACACATCAAGATGAAAAAAAAAAACATGCACACTGACACAGAAGCTAGGATAGGTGTGATATGCAGGGGCGCCGCTTGCAATTTTGGGCCCTATGACAAAATATGAGGTTGGGCCCCCCCTACCACACAAAAGCAGACATCTGGGGGCCCCTAAATGGCGTGGGCCCTTAGAATTGTCCTAACTTTCCCCCCCTTAGCGGCGCCCCTGGTGATATGTGTTGGGTATGGCTCATTATTACTACTGTAATTATATCATTATTATTATTACTGTTATTATTATTACCATCATCACAAAATATTATTGTTATCATCATCTTTAGTATTATTATTGTTGTTGTTATTATTACTATAATTATTATTAATATTACTGTTACAGTCATGACAAAATATTATCGTTATCACCACTATCTTTAGTATTATTATTGTTGGTATTATTTCTATAGATGCTAATACTACTTAAATACTATTACTATTATTCAGATTGTCATTTTTGATCTTTTCATTGATGTTATTATCATTATATATATATATATATATATATATATATATATATATATATATATATATTTTTTTTTTTTTTTTTTTTTTTTTTTTTGCTGTTATAATTTTTTTTTTTTTTGCGTTTTGTGTCACCATGTTGTATGTTTTGCACTCCTAATAAAAAAATGAAAGTAAAGTAACAATTATATGTTCTTTGAAGAGCCACCGCTTCTCTATTTATTGGGTTTTACTGCGTCTGGTTTGTGCATTTTAATTCACAGAAACCCTACAAAGTATGTAGTCTCTCAAAAACAGTGTTCTTTTTTGTGTTACAAAGATAATGCATAATTATTTACCTTTTATAAAATAGAAAACTCACGCATAGACTGATATTTTTCCGATGTTTACACTCTATCAACAAGGGTTTATTAAAATATAAACAGATGGTTCGGTATATTGGTAAATGTCACATCCATAACATTGTATTTGCCCATATTAGAATGATTTTTGAAGGATCATGTGACTCTGAAAACTGAAGTAATGATGCTGAAAATTTAGCTTTGATCAACTAGATTTTAACAGATATTCAAACAGAAAACAGCTATTTACAATTGTAACAATATTCAATAATATTACAGTTTTTACTGTATTTTTAATCAAATAAATGCAGCTTTGATGAGCAGAAGAGACTTCTTTCAAAAACATTTTTAAAAAATGGCTTTTAAATGCACAGCTTACCTTTTTCGGATCCATGTTGAATTTTTTCCTACCCATGGCCACATGTCGACTCTTCTGTAATGTTTTACTACAAAAAAACAGAGAAGAGATCAATATTGTTTTCAGGTTTCAGGTGACTCGCTTTGAGCGTCCTACAAACCTAAAGCATGGAGAGTTCAAGTTCATGACAAAAAATGTACTGTATACACAGCTACTGAGAGATAATGTGTGTGTGTGCTTTTATTTGAGTGTTATCTATCAGAGAAGGCAAATTGGAGAACGAAATAAGGCATTAAACCAGAAGCACAAACCGGTTCCCATCAATAAAGCAGGTCGATGGGGACTAACCTGCCCTCTGTGCTGCTCTCCAGCCCCTCCACCTCTATAATGGCTTCTCTCAGCTCCTCTTTCAGTCTCTGGATCTCCAGCAGCAGTGCTCCTTTTCTCCGGCGGATCTCCTCCAGCTCGGAGCGCTCCTCTGGGCTCAGGTCCGCTGGGACTGTGGAGAGACAGAAAGGGGGGCGAAATGAGGACACAGGGTCCTGGAGAGGCATTTCAGTTCTGTTCCTATTCACCGTACATCCAGGCCTCTTTCACACGAATCCCACGTTCTCCACGTTAACAGTTTCTCGTTTTCCTGCAGCACTTCACTGCAAAAAATGCTTTTCTTACTTAGATTTTCTGTCTTGTTTCCAGCCAAAATATCTAAAAAATCTTGAATCAGGAAGGATTTTCTAGACAAGTAAAAAATATGATCTTGTTTTTAGTAAAGTAAGAAAAGTATTTTTTGCAGTGTTGACATTCCCTAATTGCTGGCCTGAGTCTAATATCATTCACTTTGTGATGCGAGATGGAAATGCAAACAGGGTTCGGGGTAGCGCACATGCGCAGGAGCTGTTTACATACTGGAGACGTTTACATTCAGATTATCTGTGGACTAACGGACGACTCTTACGACACCAGCTGGTGTTTTTGGAGGGTTTAAACGGAGCAAGCCAGGACAGAACAGAGCCAAGCCCACAGTAGCTCGAAAAGCAGCGCCTGCAGGCAGAGACACATACTCTGACGTTTCTCTGAAAACTAATTTTCACAATGTTCAGATCAAATCCTCTAGCTAATCACTTAAGGTAAAAAACATGACACTATCAGCTTCTGCTTTTTGAATAAAGTGACACACTGCAAAAAGTACTTTTCTTGCTTAGATTTGTGTCTTGTTTCCAGCCAAAATATCTAAGAATTCTTAAATCAAGAAGGATTTTCTAGAGAAGCAAATATTATTTTCTTTTTTTCAGAAAAAAGAACAAGAAAATAATTTTTACCTGGCTCGAAAATCCTTCTTGATTTAAAAATTCTTATAATAAAAGTATTTTTTAAAGCGTTTCACTGTCTCTATTCTAAAAGCAGAAGCTGATAGTCTCATGTTTTTTATTGTTTCCAGCCAAATATCTAATCAAAAAGGATTTTCTAGACAAGTAAAAAAAATTCTTGTTTTCAGAAAAAAAAAAATCAAAATTAAGCAAGTTTTTGCTTGAAAGAAGCAAAATAATCTGCCAATGGGGTAAGCAAAAAATCTTATTTCCAAAAAAAAAAAAAAAAAAAAAAGATTATTTTTATTACCCCCACTGGCAGATTATTTTGCTCGCTTCAAGCAAAAACGCACTTAATTTTGACTATTTTTTTCTGAAAACATGAAAATAATTTTTACTTTATTTAAGAATGTTTAGATATTTTGGCTGGAAACAAGACGAAAAAAAAAAAAAAAAAGAAGAAAGGCATTTTTTGCAGTGCATACAGTATAATGGGGTGCAAGTGTGAGATCGCTTGTGAAATGTTAGAAAAAAAATGCATTTTTCTATTTAATACAGTTGTTGCCATTGCACTTCAAAATATCAGCATGACAATTTTAAATATGTTAAATTTGGAGATTTGTACCAAACATAGCAACCAACATAAATCCCTTTTCTCCAAACTAAACCATGTTTCAAGTATTTTCATTAAAAAAGATTTAAAAAAATAAGCCACATTTTATTCTAAACAGCATGTGCAAAAATGTTAAAACATATTGTAAATGATTTCAAATGTCAGTTTTGTCTTTTTTTTGTCTGCAAATTCACCGTTCTTTTCTTTTAGTTATATAGTTATTATAATTTTTTTAACATAAGCTAACTATTACAAAAAATCTGCCAATTCAGATGCTAGAAGTTGTCATTTAATCTGTCATATTTAGCTTCATCTGCTGATACACTGATACTTGAATTTTCTTCTTTTTTTAAGAAACTTGAATTAAAAATAAATAATATTATTCTGAGAATGACGAACAAAACCTGATGTTCATGTTCACAAGCTTAATTTGAGAGAGCATCTTGAGCTTCAACTGAAGAAGAAAATCACAGATCAATTACTTTCATTTGATTAGTCACAAACAAACTGAAATTATGAGTTGTTTTTTTGCTGTGAAAATCCCAGGTTTTTAATGTGGCCTCAGATTTTTATACGTCACTATCTTTAGGCCTCCAGCCTATCTTTAAGATCTTCCAATAAGGTATGAAGTATGCAGACTTATGATGACAAGCGAAACTATGTTTATATTTATTAAAAGTCAAGTTATTCCAAGGATGCATCTGTTTAAGATTCCAACAAACCCAATGAGACTGAATATCCAAAAATGTCACTCAAAAGATGTGTGATAAACAGCTGAAAAATATTTAATAAAGTCTATAAGACATTATGAAACACATAATGTTGACATTACTCATTTCAGTCTGTGATAAAAACCAAATAGACACATTACAGATGTAAACAACTGAAGGAGGCCAAACATGAATGAATCCAGAACAATGACTGCTGATGAAAGCTGCAGAAACGCTAGATGTGACAACAAACAGCTGACATTAGAGTTTAAACCTTGAAAAGAACCAAAGCATCCTTCTACATTACGCCTTTCCAGGGCTCCTGTGAATAAGGAAACAGACAGACGTGATGCGGCACGAAACATAACGCTAAACCAGCTTTACTTACTGTAGTCCAGATCATCCATTTTGGGGGCTTTGCTTTTAGGCATATATGTGTCGGAATCGAGTGTCATTCAATAACCGAGAGATAAGGATATATAAAAATATACCCCACAAACGAAAAGGAAATAAATAAATAACTAGGCGGAGGACCGAAAGGACTCAGACAAAGGAGGAGTTGAGAGCGGAAGTTGCGCCTGTCAGGCAGTAAAAATTCACGACGCGGAACGGCGGCCATCTTGGTAAGGGCTAGTTCTGCTTAGTTCGTGAACAGAAATGGTTTTTAAATAATATGTAATAATGTAGTACGTATCTGTTATTTACTTGAATTTACTTTTAGTGTTGTAAAACGTTTTCATTTAACGTCTGTAACTCATTGACGATGCTGTAACAACCAACTGAGTCAACACTAGGTAGGTTGGGAACGTAAATATGTTGTAAACATGAATTTATTTTGTCATTAAAAAAACACCAGTCCCTCCCAAACCCCTTCCCCAAGAGCACCTAATTTCAAGTAGGCAAACTTGTACAAAATAGTAAATATTCCTTGGTTTCAGCTATTTATGCAACTGATACTTGTAGGCCTGCTTGATAACAGTAATTATTCCTTATTTATAGGCCGATAGGAAAATAATATTAACCAAATGCATGTTGAAATAGTTGTAAGAAAGAAACAGTTATGCCCCTAATGAAAACACAAATAAGATAACTAGCTGTGTTAACGTTACAAGAATGATCGGACTGGAGTTTGGTATTTATAGTTTAGAAAATGCAACACTTGTGAGAATAGAATAGCCTACATTAGTTTTATTTTTTTGTAAAATTACCAACTGTCCTAAAATAATTTAATTATATAAGCAACTATATAATTAGGTACTCACCTATAATTATAACAATCTGTGGGTGGATTATGTTTAGCCAGCTGATTTGTGTCTCCCCCCCCCCCCCCCCCCCCCCCCCCCCAAAATTACTTAATACACATGAGCTAAAGGAGGAAGCAGGATTCAGGCTTATTTTCTCATCTTTACATCTCAGGGAGCTTTTATGGCCCATTATCGCCATTGGCTCGCTCACTGGGGTTTTTAGTCTTTCTAAAGCTAATTTCAGAGAATATGTGAAATAAAAAGAGCTATATCAAGAGTCTGATGATTTATGGAAATGGAAATTAATGTCACTTTTCCTGATACGCTGTTTAAGGCGAGACACTGCAGGTGAATAAGGTAAAAAAAACAAAAAAACTAATAGTTATCACCTTATTTACCCAACTAATTGATTACATTGATAATTGCAAACATTACAAAGATCACTTTGTCTAAAATGTTAGGTTTGAATATGCACATGACGCATTAATTAATGAAATATGTGCTAATTTGCATGCATTTCTAGTACAAAAATCTAAACACTGGATGAAGTCAGTTTCAAAATTCTTGTTTAATTTTTTTGACATATTAGAGTCAAATGTTTTTACATAAAGGATTTTGGGTATCTCATATTATCCATAATTCAGAAAAAAATAAAACAGACAGAAAGCAATGTATTTTTTTACATTTTTTAAATATTGTATAAAATCAAGCAAATTATATTATGAACAAATCCCTCTGTAAAAACCTTCAGAATACAGACAGGAATAAAAATGTAAAATTTGGTGTGTGTAAGTGTTTTATGGCTCAGTGTATGAGAAAAAAACTCATTTTAAGAAAACAGCCTTTAAAAATATGTATTGTAATTAAAATATATTGGCACAAATAGATGAAGTGCTATAAAAGAAACACTTAAAGGTGTCTTTTGGGTGTTTTCTTTCCACTATAGTCTGAAAAAACACTTTATGAAACACCAAAAACAGTGTCCTTGCCTTCAGTGTCTCCCCTTAAAGTGACATGCTATGTAAGTATTTACTTTGTCTTTTTAACAATTCATGCATGGCCATCAAAATTTCCCATTCTGACACTGTGTTCTATGAATTCATGTGATAGACTTATATTAGACAAACTGACGTTCACAGAAATCACCACAACACAACTTTATTCTTAGAGAAAAAATATTTATTTTTTACCAAACTTAATAAAGTCTTGTAAAAAAAAACAACAGAAATTGGGTTGGCAAGGGCTTAAATTAAGCATTTTGTTTTAAAATCATAAATATTTTCCAACTCTTTAAAAAAAGACATGACCTTAGACTCTAAACTACACATCAAGTATAATACAATAATGCCATACCTGACAAGTTACACTGTAACTATGAGGCAGTGCCAGATATTACAGAAGACTGTAAAGCTTGTTTTGCCATGATGTAACAGTACTATGAACTATGTGACAACCAAAAGTAAAAATAGTTGTTGAAACAATACAGTAGCTGGGATTTGTGCTCTATTTAAATGTATAAAAAGGTATAATGGAAAAATGCATGTGGTCATATCTCTGTGTATCATTCAGCCTTGTTCACTAACATATTAGTGTTTTTCTCTGAATCTATCAGAATAATTGCTTTCATTCAGGGCACTTAGTATTACATGGATCTCCCGACTGGAAGAGTCCATAGACACTAACCAAAGGGAACATAGACAGGGCACCTAACATAGAGCCCAGCTGCACCACAGCTCCACACCAAACGAGGGCGCTGTGGCCTTCATCTCGCAGGATCACTCCAATAATCACCTTCACATAGGACAAAGTGAGGACAAATATGACCCAGGTCATGACCTAAAGATGAAGGAAACAAAAGAAAACAGATTATGTGAGTTTTGTTGCCCCTACATTACATTTGTGCTGAAGTATGTAGTACTTGCACATTATGTAGTATATATTCTAAATTTCTTACAAATGTTACCCTGGACCACAAAACCAGTCTTAAGTAGCATGGGTATATTTGTAGCAATAGCCAAAAGATCGTTGTTGTTTTTTTTAGGATATCAAGATCATGTTCCATGAAGATACTTTGTAAATTTCCTACCACAAAATATTTCAAAACTTAATTTTTGATTAGTAATATGCACTGCTAAGAACTTCATTTGCACAACTTTAAAGGTGATTTCCTCAGTATTTTGATTGTTTTTCACTCTCTGATTTCATGTTTTCAAATAGTTGTATCTCTGCCAAATATTGTCCTATCCTAACAAGTCATGCATTAATGGAAAGCTTATTTGTTATTTATTTATTCAGCTTTCAGAAGATGTGATTGGTTTTGTAGTCCAAGGTCAGATTAGTTTTTCTTAGTGTTAACATTTTTTTAATGTTTATTAATGTAATGAATTTCGGTTGTGACGTCAGGTGACCAAAATTCAATGTCAATTCAACGTCTGATGTCAACATTAATTTGATGTCCAATACAGACATCAGCTGACATTGACCAAAATCCAACATTAAGTCAACGTCAAATTGACGTCAACTCGATTTTCATTCTCAACCAAAATGCAATGTCTGTTCAACATTGGGGTCCAACATCATTCTGATGTTGTACTGATATCCAGTTTACTCTATGGTCACATTTAGTCACAACTATGGTCAATGGAAAGTATGTGTGTGAGTCTTACGATGAGTGCTGCTCCTAAGTCATGATTGATCAGCAGAGGGCAAGGGCTTAGTGCTGCCATGGCCATTATATATGCTCCAAACCCTGTGCCGGTCACTGTGAGAGCCCCCATCAGCACCAGAGACCTTGGACATTATTAAAGAGAGTTAGAATGTCAGCAAACCAAATGCAATTCAGAAATGAAACAGTTGCATGAAATTAGTGTGTCATTTTTCTCACCTGATTGGTACAAACATGGCAATGAAGCAGGCCACTGGATTGGCTACTGAAGACAAAGTGGCTGCAAGATGATAGGCCTGATTGCCATACGGCAAACAGGAATAAGACTGGACCGAGGGCAGGACTGCATTGGTCAATGCATTGACCCAGGCCAGAACTACGAAAATAAAGACCAGCTCTATTCTGCTGTAGGTTCCTTTTCCAAATGAACTGCGTTGATTTATCACCGGGCCTTCTGGGAAATCCAACATGGGCCTTTGTTCTGGAGTTTCACTATTCGGGGACTGGCTTATGTCAATCTTCTCCACCCGCTGAGAATCATCAACATAACCTTTGCCCTTGTGTTCCCGTGCCACAGCTGGGTGGAAATTGAGTAACAAGAAAGCGCCAAGGCACACCATCATCATCGCACTGAGGAACAGGAAGAAACCTTGAGCGGAGAAGTTGGCCGGTTGATAGTGTGCCTGCAGTTTTCCGTCAAAGTCCCAGGATGAGTTCCCCATGCTAAAGTTTGCATTAACACTGGCGTTTTTACAGTGGACAACCCCTACACCCTGGATAAGAGCCACCAGCCCTGGGACCAGACCACTTAGCCCCTCTCCAATGAAGTAGGTGGTGAGGTACCGAGGCTGTAGACGCATCATGAAAGGTAGAAAAGTGACGGAAGAGGTGCAGTCCACGACAGACAGCAGGAAGCTGAGGGACAGTAAGGCAGCACTGTGTTCACTTCCTCCAATAGTAAGTGTGCGGTTCCAGAGGAAAGCCAGGAGGAAGGTTGCCACCACACCGACCGTCACAATCGTGTAGATAACGGGACGCTCGTCCAGCACGCCCGGTCTGAAGCGGTGCATGAGTGTGATGAAGAGAGGGCCGATGTTGGCCATCTGGATAATGATAGTGAGGTAGGAGGGCAGGTACCAACCCTCAGGAATGGAAGGGACGATCAGAGGAAGCTCCACCCACATCCCGTTAATGGCCACCCATGATCCAATGCCGAAGAGGCAGGCCAACACGTGTGTGAACAGCGACATGATGAAGGCACTGTGGTCCACACAACAAAAAGGCAACTGGTTTATGAGTAATCTGAAAGATTGAAACACAGGCAAACTGATTAGTTTTACAATATCCCTTCCAATTCTCTGACTTTAAAAGCACTGTCAGAAGGTGTAAATACATTTGATATAATGACGCAAGGACATACTACCAATACTTCTTTAAAGGGGTCATATGGTGTGGTTTCTTGTTTCCCTTTGTCTTTGGAGTGTTACAGGCTCTAGATAGGATCTGTAAAGTTGCCAAGCTAAAAGTCTCAAAACCAAAGAGATATTTATTATAAGAGTTAAAGGAACACTCCACTTTTTTTGGCCGAAAAGATTAGGAACTACACTCATTCCGCCGTAATAGTCAAGGAAGTTTGCTGCCGTAATATGGCCGAAGCGGGCACAGTAATATCACGCAGCGCCTGAAATGAATTTCCAGCTAGGTAACTTCCAATGTGAAGGCGTGATATTACTGCGCCTGCTGCAGTGTAGTTCCTAATCTTATCGGCCTAGAAAATCGCAGCTTTACATTTTCTGTCGGACTTAGTACACGATATAACTACAGAAGGGTCAAGTTTTAAATAGGACAAATATGGAAACTCGTTGGTCATTTTTGAACGCGATGCTATTGGTCTAATAGGATTCAATGATCTATGCTAAGCTATGCTAAAAGTGATATCGCCAGAACAGGAGAACGGCAGAATGGATTTCAAAACGAAAAAACCCAACTCAACCGGGGAGTTGGAGAATGAGCCTATTTCCCAAAAAAGTGGAGTGTTCCTTTAAGACTCAGCCACACCTCCCTAAAACAGCTCGTTCAAACATTACAGGGTAAGTAGATTAGCATAACACCGCCTATATGTAAATGGCTTTTCTTAGTTTGGTTTTTAGGGACCGTCTATCAGCAGTCGTGGGCGGGGCTTGAGCAGTATGACACCTGCTTAGAAAATCAAAATGGCTTGATAATTGATACTGTTTAAGTTTTGAAAGTATTTTTTATTATTGTAGGGTGGTTGTGTGTTTATATGCAAACACTATGTAAAAGTGAATTTTGCATAAAACTGAATGAAGGATATCAAATTAACAGAATGTTATCTTGCTTATTTCATCAAAGAGTGTGATCTATTCAGCTCAACATATCATACTTGCATAGAAACTATGCTATTAACCACAGGTTGAGGACTGTGGCTCCAACCACACAAGTTTGCCATGTGGTTTGCGAATGTTCGTTGAAGCTATGGCTTTGGAAATTGCCTAATTGTTGAACTATGTAGTCTCGCATAGCCAGACCTTTAGACTGATGGCTGTAGGTCTGGAATCCATGGCAGATTTCACTGGCCAAGGCCCGCCGATAAGACCGTTTGACCGACATGTCATACAACCAATCACAGTTTGTTTCATTCAGCGCCACGTTTCGGGCCGTGGAAATTCCCCTACAACAACAGACTGGTGTGCAACAAGTCAATCATTGAAATAACCAGCAATTTAACGAAGAAGAGGGAGAACGAGCAGTAAGTCAGTAATTTGTTCGCGAACATTGCAAAAGTGTACAAGAACAATGGCGTCTGCATAAGCACCTTTTAGCAAAATGCAGAGTAAATCAGTCTGCACTTTGTTTCCTGGCGGACCGAAAATAAACGCGACATTTGCGTCTCCCGGAAATCCGATCAAATTCAACTAATCAGATGATGACTTCGACATCCCGAAGTGTTTCCAGTTAAGTGTACCATATGCATCAGATGTTTAGCCAACGTTCTTGTTGGCTAACAATGCTTTGGGAGACCAATCCAAAGATGGCCAACTCAGCTTCATCTTCCTACAGAGTTTAGCCTCTGTTTAGATCCTGTAGACCTTTCTTAGCTGGTTCAGATGTGTTTTTAATTATGGCTAGAGCTAAGCTCTCCTGGAAAGTGTCCCTTTGGGAACAATGCTGGACATCTGTATTGTCCTAGTGACGTAACAATAATTCACAGGTTTTTTTCTATAGTGTGTTTACTTTGATTAGCAAGTTCCTTTGGAATTTTTGCAGTTCTCTTTTATATTTCTGTTTTGATGTTTAAAATCACATTTTGTGTCAGCAATGTCACCTGACCTTTCTCATTCAAACTATGTGTATAAGCCGAAAAGCACCACCGGTTATACATTAACTCACCAGGCCTAATACTACACCAACAGTTCCAGTAATTACCACTGCATTCACTCCCTGTTTACCTTCCTTGTTTATGACATAACCGTTTCCTCCTACCTGATTATACGATTAATTTACCCCATTCAAAATAACCAGTTTGTGCTCATACCATTGGCTATGGACTCTCCAGTGCCCTTGAATCTTCTTTTAGCTTTTCAGTTTACAAAACCCCACTTTTAGTGCACTAAACTTGCTAATGACAAAAACAAAGACATATACATCCCACCTGATTGTCCTGAGCTTTCAGTACATTCTGACAGCAGTTTCATCAACCTTCAGCATGTGAGTTTGAGCTCTGTTTTTCTCGCTCTTTAATTCCTGTTCCTCGGCTCTCTCACTCTGAAATTAACCTGATGGTAATAAGAGCAAGCAAGCGCGAGCTGTGTGAAGCAGGGTCCTTTATCCCAGTGGGCTAACATTCAAAACCATGTGCTCGGCTGCCCGTCAGAGGGTGAACAGGGAAGGCGAGTGTAAGCGTTACGCAGTAAGCCCTCCCCTTTCCTCCCTCCCTTCCTCCTCTCTCTCTCGCTCTCTCTCTCGCTCTCTCTCTCTCTCTCGCTCTCTCTCTCTCTCTCCTAACAACCTTGACGTTGAGCCGAAACAGGAAGTGTAGCTTATTACATGACAGAGGCTGAAGCAGCTGACATTCAAATGATCCTTTAACCCTCACTGTAAACTCTGGCAACAATAGTTACAAATACCATTTATTTATTCATTTTTATTTACTAAATATGAGTTAAACGCCAGCAACTCACAGTCTAATACCGTCGTAACAGTTTTAAGGAGGCACATTTAATGGGGAAGTTGGGACTTTTTTTTTTATCATTATCAGTTATCCTGAATTAAACCTACACTGCAAAACATGCTTTTTTTACTTAATTTTTTTCTCTTATTTCCAGCCAAAATATAAAAAAATTCTGAAATCAAGGATTTTTTAGACAAGTAAAAAATAGTGTCTTGTTTTTAGAAAAAAACAAGTCCAAATGTATTGAGTTTTTGCTTAGAACAATCAAAATAATCTGCCAATGGGGTAAGAAAAATAATCTTGTTTTGTGTCTGAAGATTTATTTGCCTGTTCTAAGCAAAAGCTCACTTAAGTTTGACTTTTTTTTAAAACAAGACAATATTTTTACTCGTCTAGAAAATCTTTCTTGATTTAAGAATTTTTTGATATTTTTGCTGGAAACAAGACAAAAATCTAAGTAGGAAAAGCATTTTTGCAGTGTATAATTAGAGTCTCTCAGCATGACAAAGTCACACAACCTTTGTGAAAAAGAAGTGTGCTTAATTGTACAGAATTTGCACTTTTAATGTACTTAATTAATAAAAAACTGTATTTACACATAAGATAATACAAGTGAACATACAAAGAGAGATATTGCTTCTTAACATAAACATAAAAATAAAGGTGCTTCACAATGCCATAGAAGAAATTTTTTTGTCTAAATGAAATAAAGAACCTTAAGCATCTGAAGAACCGTTCTGTTTCACAAAAGGTTCTTTGTGGCAAAAGAAGGTTCTTCAGATTATAAAAAGGTAAGAAAGAGATGGTTCTTTAAAGAACCTTTGACTGAATGTTTCTTTGTGGAACCAAAAATGTTTTTTCTATGGCATCGCTTGAAGAACCTTTTAAAGCACCTTTATTTTTAAGAGTGTACAAGTGGATTAAAGAGAGAGACCGTTTCTTAACACACTTAAGTACACTTTTAAAAAGTGAGCTTTGTAATAATATCAAATTAAAAGTTTTATTTAATGTACATTTGAAATAATTATTTTAATTATCTATTGTGCTTTAGGGAAGTACACTTATTTTGATGTGTTGATTAATAATCATTTTAATACAATTTAGTTATTGGATATACCATTTAAAATGAATATATTTATAGCAAAAACACAGTTTTTTCATGCACCTGTCAAAGTTGAGATTTTGGTCTTTTTGGTCTTTCATAAACTGTTTTTTTCAGACACTGTTAAGTGTTTCTTTTAAAGCATTTGATCTATTTGTGTCAATAGATTTCAATTACAATACATATTTTTAAAGGCCGTTTTTCAAAATGAGGTTTTTCTCCTACACTGAGCCATAAATCTCCACTTCAGTAACACTTACACACACCAAACTTTTTAATTCCTGTCTATATTCTGTTTTTTACTGAGGGATTTGTTCATATATAATTTGCTTGATTTTATACATTTTATTCCCCCAAAAATGATTAAATTTTTTTTTTCTGAATTATGGAGTGACAAAATGAGATTCCCAAAATCCTCTCTGTAAAAACATTTGACTTTAATATGTCAAAAAAAAAATAAACAAGAATTTTGAAACTGACTTCATCCAGTGTTTTGTTTTTTGTACTAGAATTGTATGCAAATTAATTAGTGCATATTTAATTAATGCCTCATTTGCATTTTTAAACCTAACATTTTAGAAATCTCATAATACAAAAAATGTTTGCAATTATCAATGTAATCAATCAACTGAGTAAGTAAAGTAATAACTACTAGTTCTTTTTTTTTTTACCCTATTCACCTGCAGTGTCTGGCCTTAAATGTACCAAACTACAACTTTACAAATGTGTAATTACAAATACATTTAAATGCATGACACAAGTTTAAATAGAAATGACATTAAACTATATTTCAGTTTATAATAAATGCTTGTCAGTAGATTTGGCAGTATATTTTAGTGTCAACTTTTAAACTTTTATAATTAAAAGTCCTATTTAAGTGGGTCAGAAAGTACTCTAAACTTCAGCTAACTGCATTTAATATAAATTTAAACTTAAATATTTGTATTTAATTGCAGATAACATACAATTAACTTTAACATCTGAAACCATTACATTCACTTTGCATTTTAAATTCACCTTAAATAAACATTTACTTCATAAAATTCACAGAATCAGAATCATCAAACCTGCATATTTAGTTCAGACTATCAAGGATCTCATCCAAAATCTTTTGTTGCTTTCATTACAAAAATAAACCACTAACTGTTCACATAAGTGCACTTTGAATTTCTTTAACAAATATTTAATTATTTATTGTAGTCTCAATAAATAGTGTGTTGATTGCAGTGGGTGTGAACTGGCTGTCATTCGCCACCTGTTCCTCAAGTCATCTGTCATGTGAGACTTTTTAAAGATCTTTCTAAATGGATTTCATGCCCTCTAAACACAGCGCTCTTATTGTATGAAGCTGATTCTCACGCTATTCTGACAAAAGACAAAAATCAGTAGATTATAACATGTGCAAGCCTAATGAGATTCTGAAAGCCTTTACAGTCACGCAATGGAAGCCTACGCACACGCGAAACACAAGCATATATTATTTAGAAACCCTGAGAAACAACTGCCATTAAAAAAGTTACAAAGGAACAGAAAAGGTTTGTCTGTCTATTCTGACTGAGTTTGAGCGCCGCTGGTACACTGGAACCGCTATGATCACTGATTTGAGCTTCATTACTCTTGAGGAGAAATGTAATTGTTCATTTGAACAACAACATTTCATTTATGTATTGCACACATTGCAAAAAAAACCTTGAAAGTTCACTATTTCTGGATTGCTTGTCTCTCCATTTTGCACTTTATTCTACTTTGGTACTTCTAGAAACCTCTTTAGTATTTTATTATACTGATCTGCTACTTAAGATTTTTCTTCTTAGACTAAATTTCTGAACGCTATGAGTATAGAATACCAAGAGGCGAAACTCTTTTTTTGCGGCCGCCATTCTTGGGTGAAATTTCCAACTGGACAACAGCACAGAAGCAGACAGAATGACAACGAAATAGAAGTCAAAGTGGAAATAAAAGAACGCAATGACTGCAGGGAGGTAGTGCGTGACACGAACAAGTGCAAAAAGTCACTCTACACTGTTACGGATCAGAATCCATCACATCTTACGCACCTAAAATTGGCGAATCTCACAGCCAATTCAGAAGCGCAATAGACAATTTCTCAAATTAAGTCATCAGTAAATGTTATGACTACTACAGTAAAAGTTGTATTCTATTATTATATATGTTTATGTTATCAATTGTGGAATCCAAACATTACATTTGAGGCTGCCTGCTGTATTTTTATTTTATGCAACTTTAAGCATTTATTATTATAGGTCTGAAATACAGTTTTTTCAAGCCCTCAAAGACTGCAGAACTTTACAAACAAGCTTTTCTGAAGATCCAGAACTTTATAAAAATTGCATCTACATCAGTTTTCTGGTATATTAAAAGTGATAATGTCAATATATAATAAATTATTATAAAAAACAACAACAACAGAATTAGCTTGGGCTGTTACACATACATACCTTTAGTCCATGCATGTGCTGAAGTTGAGTAGCAAATATGGTAAAGTCTACAGAGCTCTCACAAAAGCTATAGAGAATTAATATTTATTATATTAGAAAGTCTAGGCTACATGAACATTTCTAAGACATTACAAGTTCATAGAGACTCAGCACAACCAGAAAACCTCTTGAGGGTGTTGAACAAAAAAGCACAATATCATAAAACGTTTGGTCAGAGCAACTGAGAAAAACCTGCAATGCACAGCCAAAGACTTGCAAGATGACCCAACGAAAGGAGGAAAAACATTTCAATGCAGAGTATAAGATAAACACTAGACAAGTATGACCTTCATGTTGAGGCATCTTGCCAAATACCACTCTTGACCAAGAAGAACAAAAAGGCAGACTTGAATGTGCTAAAATGAATTTGGATAGACCTGTGGAGTGTTTTAATGGAGTAATGTGACCAAACTGAAAATATTTGGGTGAATGGATCAGCAGTATGTCTGGTGCAAATATAGAAAAACTTATGAGCAGAGGAACACTATCTGCATCGTCAAACTTGGAGGTGGGCCAGTCCTGTTATGGGGGTGTATTATTGTAGCAGGAAGTGAAAATCATGATTGTATAAAGGGCATCATGGATTCTTTGAAGTATCAGGTCATTTTGAAAAGAATTGTGATGCCTTTGGTATACATCCAAATCTACTTATTCTTGCTTCAGGGTTCAGTCATAGAATGTTCTTCCGTGGCCTGTTCAGTCTCCAGATTTAATTCTCAATGAAAATATTTGGTTGGACTTAAAGAAAGCTGTGGCAAAGTTAAAACCAAAGATTATCAGTGATCTGAAAGCTTTTTGAGGTGAGGAATGGGGCAAGATTGCAGTAGAGAGGTAACAGATGCTTCTAAGCACTTCCAAGCAGCATTAATTGGTGGTTTTAAAGAATAAAAGATTCTGCAGCAAACTTTAAATTTAGGGGTTGAATCAATGTGAACATGAATGTTTGGATCCAATTTGATTTCTTTTCATTATTCATCAACTTATGTTCTCAGTGTATTAATAAATTTCCTCCAATAGTGTACTGATCCATTTGTTGAATTGCTTTCACAAAATTTTGTTCTCTGCAGCAAAATGTCTTGCAGGTCAAGGGGGTTGAATAATTTCGATTGCAACTGTATATATTGTATTTATACATTATATTGTACGTGTTAAACCCATAGAACACACTACAAATATGAAGATCTTACAGAACATGATGTATTGCTGTGTCATAACTAAATAATTAAATAATTTTGGAGGTTTTAGTCATGCTTTAACGGTTTACTGTTAAGCTGTTATATTCCTGTTATATATATTTATTGTCTAACATTCACAATTTTCTGATGCATGTCCTTAAATTAATTACATATGTTGGTGTTTATAATGCTAGAGAGCAAAGATTTTGCGAAAAATAAATGCAAGACAAAGTCTGTGTTTGATAATGTACGTTATTGTGTGTTGTCATATTTTTTAATTGCATTAATAACAAAGGTTATGGTACGTACAAAGCATACAAAAATCCTTTTAATAACAAACGAGTTATGGTTTAATAATTAAAAGAAGTAATATATACTAAATAAAGAAGAAATAAACGGAAAGGATTGTTGATGAGTAAAGTCAGCGCACTGCAGCTGCCGTTAGAAGTCCCGGTTGCTATAGAAACAGCCGGCGCTCTAAGACTTGCGCCCAGTACTGAGCATGCGGCTCATTTAGCATTTTAACGCTATTGGAGCACAAGGAACCATATTTATAAGGCAGTTCTTGTTGGATTTCGTTGGAGATTTAAAATATGAAATTTAATCGTAAGCTTGGTGAACAGGTTTGGAGAATTTGATGTTTCCCCATTCAAAGAGATCGGAGCTGCACTTGCCTGCTCGAGTAGCGTTTCAAAGATGGCCGCCGAGTGACATGACTTGTCTTAAAGGGACTTTGGCGCCGCTGTTGCAATGAAACGTTCTATTGACTTTCACTTCTTGTCAGTATAAGTTCTTTGACGCTACTCACAGCAAACTGATGCAGAAATGTGTACCTTGTTGCTAGGAGACGCATAACAAATGAAAACAATATGCGTTCTAAAATCGGCGATGCGATGTTAGAAACAGGCAGAGCCATATAAAAAGAGAGTTGCGACACGCTTTGATCTCGCCGCCGCACGGTCACGTGGTTCATGGAGCTCTCAATAGTTCCAACGAGCTCCGCGCTGTCAATGTGTTTGAATGGAGTTAAATAGGATAGACAGCAGTTTTACTATATTTGCAGCAATTTCGAGTAATTATTAACACATAATGTGCATTGATTGTGTATTGATAACTTCTCTGAATACGCTTTACAATCGCATTTTATTCTGGGGAGTGATAAAGAGAAATAATTGCAGTCAAATGTGACCAAACACCTTAAGTGTAACTTTTATTCAATTAAATAACTGTAATATATATAGTTAAGTTCTATTTAGTAAATATTTTGAGGAGGTTTTTTTGTACTTAATATGTGCAATAATGATCCTGACCATTTAAAAGATAACATTTTCTAATATAGTATTTAGATTACAGTTAGTGTAATCTTTAAGGTTAAATACATCTGCATGTGTATTTGGACATGATCATACAGTATGTTTCGATTTAATGATTTAATGTTAAATTAAAAAAAAGTAATTTACTCTTGTTTTATGATATTCAAATATACAACATAAGTGAATATTATAAAAGGCAAGCAAAAATGGCATTTAACATAATAGAAAAGATGAAAATAATGTTTAAAAAAAACACAAGGCAACGAATTGCATTCAGCATACATTTTTATCGTGTTTCTTGAATGCAGTCTTCACTGAAACTCATTCAACCTCCTACAGTGAGAGAAAGATTGCAGAAAGACTAAAAACATAAAAATATGACAACTAGTATCTGGTTATGGTCGCTATTACGGTGTTTCTCACGTTATCCAGCTGCATTTACAGTTTAACTGTTGATTTTTTAACGATAAACATTAACTATAACTAGCTTCATAAAACACCACTATTGGCCAGTTTTTCGAGAGGTCAATTGATGCGTTAAAATGTAAAGAAATGCAATAATTTCTTCAATATACTTGCGACTGTGCTTGAGAAGCGCTGAAATGAATGGGCTTCAATGGAGGAGCTATTGGTTGTTTGGAACTATTGACCGCTCCATGACACGCTTTACTTCCGCATTCCTCAGTTCCTATGGAAGCCTATGGGAGTGTCGCAACTCTCTTTTTATATGGCTCTGGAAACAGGCTAGAAAATGCTAATCATGCTAGAAATATGCTAGCAACCTGCTATTCAGGCTAGAAACATGTTAGAAACATGCTAGCAACTTGCTAATCATGCTAGAAACAAGTTAGCAACTTGCTAATCATGCTAGAAACAGGCTAGAAAATGCTAATCATGCTAGAAATATGCTAGAAACCTGCAAGTCAGGCTAGATACATGTTAGAAACATGCTAGCAACTTGCTAATCATGCTAGAAACATGTTAGCAACTTGCTAATCATGCTAGAAACATGTTAGCAACTTGCTAATCATGCTACAAACAAGTTAGCAACTGGCTAATCATGTTAGAACCATACTAGAAAATGTTAATCATGCTATAAATATGCTAGCAACCTACTAGTCAGGCTAGAAACATGTTAGAAACATGCTAGCAACTTGCTAATCATGCTAGAAACAAGTTAACAACTTGCTAATCATGTTAGAAACATGCTAGAAAATGCTAATCATGCTAGAAATATGGTAGCAACCTGCAAGTCAGGCTAGAAACATGTAAGAAACATGCTAGCAATTGGCTAATCATGCTACAAACAAGTTAGCAACTTGCTAATCATGTTAGAAAACATGCTAGAAAATGCTAATCATGCTAGAAATATGCCAGCATCCTGCAAGTCAGGCTAGAAACATGTTTGAAACATGCTAGCCACGTGTTAATCATGCTAGAAACATTAGCAACTTGCTAATCATGTTAGAAACATGCTAGCAACCTGCTAATCAGGCTAGAAACATGCTAGAAACATGCTAGCAACTTGATAATCATGCTAGAAATGTTAACAACTTGCTAATCATGCTACAAACAAGTTAGCAACTTGCTAATCATGTTAGAAACATGCTAGAAAATGCTAGTCATGCTAGAAATATGCTAGCAACCAGCAAGTCATGCTAGAAACATGTTAGAAACATGCTAGCAACTTGTCAACCATACTAGAAATGTTAGCAACTTGCTAATCATGTTAGAAACATGCTAGAAAATGCCAATCATGCTAGAAATATGCTAGCAACCGGCAAGTCAGGCTAGAAACATGTTAGAAACATGCTAGCAACTTGCTAATCATGCTAGAAACATGTTACCAACTTGCTAATCATGCTAAAAACATGCTAGCAACCTGCTAGTCAGGCTAGAAACATGCTAGATAGAAACATGCTAGCAACTTGCTAATCATGCTAGAAACATGCTAGCACCCTGCTAATGTTAGAAACATGATATCAACTTGCTAATCATGCTAGAAACATGCTAGCAATTTACTAATCATTCTAGAAACATTCTAGCAAGTTGTTAGTCAGCCTAGAAACATGCTAGCAAATTGCGAAACATGTTGGAAACATGCTAGCAACTTGTTAATAATTCTAGAAACATGTTAGCAATCATGCTAGAAACATACTAAACATGCTAGTAAAATGGGTCCCACTTTACATTAGGTGGCCTTTTTTACTATGTACTTACATTTAAATTAATCATTTGGTATTATGTATTATACTTATTGTGTACATACATGTTTTACATTGTATTTATATATTTTTAAAAACCTATATGTAATTACATTTGTAATTAATTTCTGTAATTATCCCTTACCCCCTAACCCACCCTTAATCCGACCCATACCACCAAACCTGTCCCTACCCTTACCCATATCCCACCTGGGGTTAATAGAAGCAAAAGTGTTTTGCAATGTTATACGACCACATTAAGTACATTGAACTTATTTTTTGATGTAAGTACATAATAGTTAAGGCCACCTAATATAAAGTTTGACCGAAAAATGCTAACTACATTCTAATCATGCTAGAAACATGTTGCTTCTCTGTACAAAGTATCTGCAAGTAAATGTGCCACAGAAATCTATCTCAGAATTTTCTAGCAACACTAATGCAAAACTTGTTAGACTTGCATAGAATAGGCTAAAATACTCCCACCATTGTTTTCGTCATGCATGTTTACTCACCTGGTATTTTATATGCTCTATTCTTCAGCGTATAAGTCAGCACTTTGGATGTGCTGAACCTCTGCTGTCAGACAGACCTTGAGAGAACGAGAGGAGGAGTACAGCAGGTCACACAGGAGGAAGCGTCGATCTTCTCCATGAGGAGACTGCAGAGACAGGCATGTGATTTCAAGAGGCAGGGCTAAGTACTTTTTTTCAACAATTGAGCCCACAATGACAAAGAATAATTTAACTTAAAGGAATAGTTCACTCATTGTTTTCTCAGCTTCATGTCGTCCAAAATCTATATGACTTTATGGCAACTCTTAAAACTATTTTTTTTAATACAACAGTTAACAAAAACACCCCTTATACTTTTAGAGCACTTGTTATAGAAATAATATACTTTAAAGGGGTCATCGGATGGCCATTTTACACAAGTTCATTTGGTTCTTTAGAGTCTTAATGAAAAGTGTATAATGTACTTTGGTTAAAAATTCTCAATAGTAGTGTAAAAAAACACCCTTTTACCTTGTCAAAACCAGCTCTGCTCATTTTATTGCGTGGTCCTTTAAATGCAAATGAGCTCTGCTTGTCCCGCCCCTCTCTGCTGAGGGATTATGAGCTGTAATGTTTACTTTAGCCGCATTTAACCAGGTTTAGTGGCGAAACTTGCCAACAAGTACATTGTTAAGACAGGCCGTTTGCAAAGATGCATTAAAAAAACCCTTATACTCACTTCTGCTGTGGATGAAGCTGCATCAGGAATGATTCACACGAACATAGATGCATATGTAGATCGGGATCGGCACTTTCCTTTTTAAAAACTAAAGTAACGTTATCCTCTTTGTCTTCAGCAGCTCAGTTGGCAAGAGTAAATGACGACTGCTATGTTCTTCCTCTGCACCTGAGTCACACAATGGCGGTCTGAGACTGTTTCAGCTCGGTGAGGGCGGGGCTAAGGTAAGGCACTCATGTCAATCAACTATCGTGGGAGGGGCCTCTGTCTGTGTGTCGTCACAACAACAGGAACCTGAGAATGAGCTGATTTTAAAAAGAGAATATTACATTTAAAGATTAAAAATACCACTGGGTGGATTTTTGTCATTGTAGGGTTGGTTGTGTACACAAACTGCCAACACACATTAATGTTCATGGAAAAGTGAGTTTTGCTTCCAATGACCCCTTAAGATAATATATAATATATAATATAATATATAATATATATATAATATATAATATAAGATAATTATACTATATGTATTGTATTTAACTATATTTGTAATTATGTATTTGCAATTTAAGAATATAACTTTTAAAATTTAAGAAAATAACACTACAGTAAAATGATAATCAAGTATGTTACACGTGCTTTAGTATATTCATCAACTTTTAATGACATTATTACAAAGTGCACTTTTGAAGTGTGTAAAACAGTCATGAATGTCACTCTCTTTAAGTGCACTTAAGTGGCCTTTTATTTAATTAATTTAATATCTGAAAGTACACTTTTAAAAATAAAGGTTCTTCACAGCGATCCCATAGAAGAACCGTTTTTGGTTCCACAAAGTCAGTCAAAATTCAGTCGGTTTTTTAAAGAACCATTTCTTTCTTACCTTTTTATAATCTAAAGAACTTTCTTTCACCACAAAGAACCTTTTGTGAAACAGAAAGGTTCTTCAGATGTTAAAGGTTTTTTTATGGAACCATTTAGACAAAAAGGGTTCATTAATGTCATCGCAAAGCACATTTATTTTTAAGAGTGTACAATATTAAGTAAGCAAGTACAAAAGTACAAGAATATACAGTACTTGCGTTATTTTAAATTCATACTGTGCACAATAAGTACAATTAAGCACACTTTTTTCCCCACAAAGGACCAAAAGCTAGTCCATATCATTTGTGTGCCGTGCTGTATATCGAGTCGCCTGAAGATGTTTGAGTAACATGCAAAACTTGCGACTGCACTCTTTATAATATCAAACCTTGTGTAATATGCTAATGAGCCATTCTTGAATTGCATAAGTTAAAAAATAAGATTTGAGAACATTGGCATCAAAAGGTTTTGGGTGGCAAAATTTGTCTGATCTTCAGACAAAGCTATCGTATGACATGGGAAGACATGAAACTGAGTCATTTGATCTTTTAATGGTGTTTTCAGAGCTTTATGGAAGTGGTCAGATACAGTAGACTGAAGGCTGTTAGATTGAAGCAGATTTTTCTCTTTTCAAGGTTTTATGCACTGCATGTTGTCAAGTAAATTTCCATGAGTTATTTATTTAAAAAGTTCTCTGACACTGATGTGTTCTGTGAACTTTTTCTTAACTTCACTTCTGCCAAGAGTCCAGCTCCATGGTCACTTGTTAAGATCGGCTTCTCCAAGGCCTCGCAGCGAGAGCTGTCAGCATTTTTAATACCCTTGAACGGCATGAAGTGTAAATCAGTTGTAGCCCAGAGTGTTTGGAGTTTGTAAGCACACAAAGAATGTTGAGGCTAGAGAAGATAATTTCAGAATTAAACAACCCCCAAAAACCTAAAACAGTCCAGTATGAGACACAGCAGAATTACCTTTATAATACAAAGAAGACATGATGAATCAGGGCTTACCACAAGTAGCTTTACCAGAAGCAGAATGTCACTTTGTTTTATTCACTCAAAATTATAGGATGACTTGTTCTTCTTCACTTCCAAAAACTGTAAATATAAGATTATTTTACTTTACAATTATCAGTGACTTTACAGTTAAAATTACAATCTTTTTTTTTTTAAGGGGTGTGAGGACCCTATTGAAATTGCTCAATTTATTATCTTCTCCAAAATGCATTTTTGAAGGCCTAAACACAATGGAAAACTAATGACACTTTGCACACTCATCAGAACTGGTGAAAATTTACATCTGATATGGGTTGCAGAAGTGGGTGTGGCAAAATGGCTCGATAGCGCCACTTATACATGTTAAGCACAGTGCACTTTGAGCTACGCTTCACGTACATGCACGAAAATTGGTACACACATGTAACACACCAATACCTACAAAAAAGTCTCTTGACGCAAAATCCAAAACCCTACAGGAAGTCAGTTATTTGTAATTTTCTCAGCCAATTTTGTGTCATTTTTGCTATTTTCAGGCGTTGCACTTGAACAAACTGCTCCTAGAGATTTAATCAGATCAACACCAAATTTGGTCTGTCTAATCTAAAGCCCTTTGTGATATTAAATTGGGAAGATCTAGACTTTTCGTTGGAGGGCGTGTCCATGGCGGCCTGACAAATTTCGATGCCATGAAACAGGAAGTTGTTATAACTCAGGCATACAATGTCCAATCTGCCCCAAACTTCACATGTGTGATAACACTCCTGACCTGAAGACATCTACATGTCCATATTCAGTCATAGTCATAGCGCCAACTGCTGGCAACAGGAAGAGACATGTTTTACGCTGTAACAAACTCCTCTTAGAAATTTAATATCATCAACGTCATATTTGGTCAGTCTAATCTAAAGGCCTTTGCGATGTTAAATTGTGAAGATCTTGAGTTTGAAAAAAGTGCTGGCCTGAACACATCTACATGCCAATAATCAGTTATAGGCAAAGTGCCAGGAAGTTTGGCACATATAAATGACTTTGACATATTCCTCCTATATGATGAACTGGACAGAAACATTATCTGTCACTGTACTTGGTGAACATCATTAAAAAAAAAAAAATGTGTGGACATTATCTGTTAAGTTTACTGACATTTCCTTTAACCCTAAAACACAACACAAAAAAATGCGTAATTCTAAACAAGGGGAATATTACCACATACATCTGGTACAAATGCACAAAGCCAGTTTAAAGACCATTTTATACAAAACATTCTATAAAACATTTTATTTGAACAGATTTATAATTAGTTATAATTAGTGTCATTCCACAGCTAGGCCCTAAAAGTAATGCAGTGCCGAACACAAATTCTATGTAACCTTATTTTACTAGATCAGAAACGTACAGTAAATAAGCAATAATGCTACTGAACATACCATTATTTACAGCATCAGAGATTTACAGTACGATAATTGCAGGTGCATAGCAGAAGAGTATCTTTTTCCAGTGTTTCCAGAAATTATGATAAACCAGCATTTATGAGGTGATGTGAAATGGATTTTGAGTGTCAAACGGATTTTGCATAAATAGAGACATTTTTTCTTGCTGGGCAATAAGACAATCATTACAATCCTTTCAACAACAAATCATCAAAACAACACTGACCACCTCAATTTGCAAATATATGTGCCACATTTTTGGCCTTCATTTGATGATTCTTAGATGGAACAGAGTAAAAACCTAAAGCAAAGTATGTCTACTATGAAATAACCCAAATGCTGAAATCCTGAACCCTCAAAACCCATTTTAACTCTCCAAAATTAAGAGAACCGAACTGCATATGCCCAAAATTAAAAGACACACATATTTGATATGTAATTTGAATCAAATGCTACATCCATAACACTTGGTACAATGGTATAAGAATTCAACCCACAACATTCACAAATAGGTTTAAGGCAAAAAATGAATACAGCAGACTTTGCCCTGAGCAGGACACTGTAAAAAACAAAAAGGAGGTCATATCAATGTGGATTCGTTTGGCTCAAATAAAAGTCAAAAAGTCACAGCCGGTGCTGATAAAGGAGCATTTGTGATGAGTATTAATTCAGCTAATCTCATTGAGACCTACACTTTCATATCCTCAAAGGAAGTTATTACAACAGGTGGCATGATTGTTTAAAATCAAATAAGACAGCTTTTAGCGAAAACAAAGCAAATACTCTCTAGGTGTCTTTATACTGGAAATTACACTAATATACATTTTACTGACACTGGGACATAAAAGTAGGGAAACATACAGCAAACAATGCTAAAATGCCAAAGAACATCCCTAAACAGACTCAAAGCTCAGAAACAATCAAGTATTTAAAGACCTCATAAAATGACTCAACAAGTGCAGCTTTCTTTGACTTGTGTGTTCAAGTCATTTTGGAATGATTACATTTACACCTCCATGAAGTTGTAAGTAACTGTAGGAAGTGGATTTTCTTAAGCTCCAACTTTCACAGTTGATAATGTGTTTATCAAAGAATCATGGCATATTTATTGATTAAAATAAGAATATTGACAGTACAGTTTAGCTTGAACACATCTTATGTAGCAGTTGCTACCCAGGCTCATTGGAAATACATAACTTTGCCTACATTATTTTCTGCATAATCGTAAAAAGGTATCAAAACAGATAATTTACTGTAGTTTCCAGTTGAAATCAATTTAGTTATTTTAAAGGGATAGTTCACCCAAAAATATAAAAATTTTGTTTATCTGTTTAAGGCATCCAATATGTAGGTTGTTTCTTCAGTAGAACACAAACAAAGATTTTTAACTCAAACTGTTGCAGTCTGTCAGTCATATAATGGCAGTCAAGGAGATCCATGGCTTTGAGAGTCAAAAAATCATACACAGACGAAACCAAATTAAACCCTGTGGCTCGTGACAATACGTTAAGGTCCTAACACACGAAACAATCGGTCTGTGCAAGAAACTGAACAGTATTTATATTATTATAATTTTTTTTTTTTTTACCTCTGATCCACTGCAATGTCCAACTGTCCTGTTAAAAAATTTTAAGTTAAAAATCTTTGTTTGTGTTCTGCTGAAGAAACAAAGTCACCTACATCTTGGATGCCCTGGGAGTAAGCAGATAAACATAGAATTTTCATTTTTGGGTGAACTATCACTTTAACACTAATTATGTTCAGGTGGCAGATTATCAATGAATAAAGGCTTATTTTTGCATGATCTCTCTGTTATGAGCTAAGAATAGTTTTACCATAGTGCATTACTAGTAAACAAATCCATTTGGACATTTGCATCACATAATCAGCTCCATATGTGTGGCATTTCTGACACAGCAAACTTGCTCGGTAAACCACTTAACTTGCAATTAGCAAGCTAAAATGGCATGCTTGCTTTAGCAAATGTGTTTTTATCTCACATTTGCTTTTGTAAACAATATAGGTTCGATTTTTACTGACAAAAATGCCATGATATGTACAACGACCTACGCAATAAAATATTGCCACAACTGTTTTGGAGACATTTAAGCACAGTATTTAGATTCCAGATTCTAGACCTGTGAATCTGAATCTGCCATGAAATTTTCTATTAGTAAAACTTTTGCAATCATTTTGTATCTACAGGCACGTCTTATTCATGCCACCATGATGTAACGACGTAGCTTGTAGCCCCCCTTGTGGACGTATCATCTTAAAAGTACACTAAAATTAATTCAGGACAATGTACTTCTGGTTTTGCTATTTGTAGTTTAAGTATTTCACAAACTGTAGGCAGAGTCATGCATTTCTTGGGCTCATTCACCACCGTGAACCATTATTTAATTTTTGCTATTGCTAATGGTGGCAGGTGGTATATTCATGTGGTCTTTAAATTCACACTCTAGACCCTGAAATATTCTGTCACTTCAAACCTGAGGATATAATAGCCACACTTACACAAAACAATGGCATGGACCCCGAAAGCAGAGCTTTTTATAAAGCCTAAACCATAAGACAGCAGTATTTTGGTTTGTATTTTGCATCACAAACTGTGGGGTGAAACAAATACAAAGGCAGTGGCTTTACTCTTGATTAAACATTTGCCCCTACAAACAGAAAATACAGACATCTGTGCATATATGCTGTGTAAAGCACTACATAAGCTATTGCTCTTTGATACTACAGGCGTCGTGCTGCTCAAATCCATGCGAAACATTCCAGCGGTCTCTCGTTACACAAAAAGCAGGGAGTCCGTTTTGTAAAAACAAAGTCTGTAAAGGTAACAAATCCATGTTGTGATATGAAACGGATGGCGTAACACACCTCAGAGCACTAGTGCAGCAGAGCTCATGTCACCAGCCATGAGAGGCTGTACTCAGTGAACTGTCTGAATGTGGCCACTGATCTGAGGCCTGCTGGGGTGTTTTATCTGTCCATCCTGCGGATCAGGAACACCTGCCTGGTTGAGCTCATGGTACGTGATACATGGGACAAGATGTGGTCAAGTTGGAGGTCTTTCTGCCTCTTCTAAAGAAAACAAATCACAAAATCAGTCAGAGTGCTAATAACCTATACTCCACTAAAAAAAGAAGACAAAAACAAATTGCAAAGAGTTTACAAGTCACAAGAAAAAAATAAATAAATAAATATATATATATATATATATATATATATATATATATATATATATATATATATATGACATATATAAAGTGACAGTAAAGACATTTATAATCAGTGTTGGGGAAAGATACTTTTAAAAGTAATGCATTACAATATTGAGTTACTCCCTAAAAAAGTAACTAATTACGTTACTTAGTTACTTTTTATGGAAAGTAATGTGTTACGTTACTGTTGCGTTACTTTTTAAATCTGGGCAGGGCTTGCTTGTTTGTTTTTAACATAAAAAGTTATATTTCTGGCTACTGTAAAAGCCTTTTCACACCAAAAACCCCAGGCTTAGAGAAAAGTAAATTCAGGTCTGTACAGTAGACCGCAGAAGAAAACATGTCAACTAAAATAAAAGTTTGTTTACATAAAATATTTGTTTACTGTGTATATTAATTATGTAAATGTGATTAATCATGATTAATTGTTTGACAGCCCAAATTTTTAATCAAATAAAATATAATAATCTGCCAGATTTCTTTTATTTATTTTAACCTTATTCTAAAACAAGCTCTAGAATTTTACATGTAGACATACTTGTGTGAAAACAAGATATGTGACCTTGGACCATAAAAGGGTACTTTGTAGCAATATCCAAAAATACATTGTATGGGTCAAAATGATAGATTTTTCTTTTATGCCAAAAATCATTAGGATATTAAGTAAAGATCATGTTCCATGAAGATATTTTGTAAATTTCCTACCTTAAATATATCAAAACTTAATTTTTTATTAGTATTATGCATATGGACAGCTTTAAAGGTGATTTTATCAATATTTCGATTTTTTGCACCCTCAGATTCCAGATTTTCAAATAGTTGTATCTCAGCCAAATATTGTCCAATCCTAACAAACATCACATCAATGTGAAGCTTATTTATTCAGCTTTCAGATAATTTAATTATGTCTGGTTTTGTGGTCCAGGGTCACATATACATTATGATGTATGCAGACTTTAAACCTGACTCACTAACCTGTCGGTGAAGGTGAGTCAATGTCAGCAGAGAAATGGTCGCTCCCCAATGCTGCAATAGAGCTCCTGGGTCGAATACACCTCTCACCAGAGAAACTTCTGCGTAGCAATGCCTGTGTCGGTGCAAAAAACTGTTACTTTATATGATTACTTTAATGACAAATTTAAAGCTTCACAGTATTGTTGTGACGAATGCATTTGGTTAGTTAGCGTTTTGCTGGTGTACCTTGCGAGTCAGTGGGCTGCTGGGAGCTGAAGCACTGCTGTATAAACTCAGGCTGGAGTTGGATCTGCTGACGGTCAGGCCTTTAGCACTGCCTCTGCGGCCTGATGCCTCAAACCCTTCCGGAGAGAGATACTTCTCCTTTATCTTCAGGTTTGTGCGTCCCTTTACTGTGTGTGAAGAAGAAATGATGCATAAAAATACAGACATTACAAATGAAATAAATGCATCCTTGCTGAATAAGTATTTTTAGGGAAATAGTAAACTAAAAGTTAGTTAATAGTAATTATATTTATATTACATAGAAAACAGCAAGACTTTCCAAGCTTTGAGTATATTGTTTATCTTCTACTGATTTCCTCTACATTACAATAAGCAGATTTTGAGTGTGAGATATTCACCTCTACAGGGGTCGTTCTTCACTAGAAACTCATCTAATGCCGTCCATCCACCACCAACTCGAACCATCAGAGTGCTTCTGAGAATACGAACCATTCGCAACTGCTGAGAGTCTCCAAACTGGTAAAAAAAAATCACAGATTTTAATGAAAATCACTGAAATAATATGTGACCTTGGACCACAAAGCATGGGTATATTTGTAGCAATAGCCAAAATTATGGATTTTTCTTTTATGCCAAAAATCAATAGGGAAGTAAAGATCATGTTCCATGAAAATATTTTGTGAATTTCCTACTGTAAATATATCAAAACTTAATTTTCATTAGTAATATGCATTGCTAAGAACTTTATTTGGACAACTTTAAAGGTGTTTTTTCTCAATATATTGATTTTTTGCACCCTAATTAATTTAGATCTTTGGTCTTTGGTCCATGTTACATTCATGTCAGTCGAACTGAACCAGGGTTTGTTTGGAAGCAGACGTTTTCCACTTGTTTCAAATGAGGAGACACATTTGAGACACATCAATGGTAATCTTTGTCACCCAATTAGTTGTGATCAGATCACCAAACCAGGTGTAAATACCAGGAATAAACAGTGGGATTTGTACCTAGATTTTTACTCACCCTGTAGCGATTTGCGCTAATCTGCTCTACTTGAAATCTCTTTGGACAGTTGCATTGAGACACCTGACGACTCACCTGCAGAATTGAGTTCTCTGTTAGTTGTCTTACAGAAATTCTCAATGTACAGGTCCATTGCAATAAATTAGAATGTTGTGGAAACACAGTAGTTCAACTCAAATTGTGAAACTTGTGTACTAAATAAATTAAATGCACACAGACTGAAGTAGTTTAAGTCATTGGTTCTTGTAATTGTGATGATTTGGCTTACATTTAACAAAAACCCACCAATCTCAACAAATCAGAATACTTCATAAGACCAATAAAAAAACATTTTTAGTGAATTGTTGGCCTTCTGGAAAGTATGTTAATTTACTGTATATGTACTCAATACTTGGTAGGGGCTCCTTTTGCTTTAATTACTGCCTCAATTCAGTGTGGCATGGATGTGATCAATCTGTGGCACTGCTGAGGTGGTATGGAAGCCCAGGTTTCTTTGAGAGTGGCCTTCAGCTGCATTTTTTGGTCTCTTGTTTCTCATTTTCCTCTTGACAATAGCCCATAGATTCTTTATGGGGTTCAGGTCTGGTGAGTTTGCTGGCCAGTCAAGCACAACAACACCATGGTCATTTCACCAACTTTTGGTGCTTTTTTGGTGCTTTTTTTTTTTTTTTTTGGTGCAATGTAGGCAGGTGCCAAATCCTGCTGGAAAATGAAATCAGCATCTTTAAAAAGCTGGTCAGCAGAGGGAAGCATGAAGTGCTCTATAATTTTTTGGTAAACAGGTGCAGTGACTTTGGTTTTCAAAAAACTCAGTGGACCAACACCAGCAGATGACATTGCACCCCAAATCATCACAGACTGTGGAAACTTAACACTGGACTTCAAGCAACTTGGGCTCTGAGCTTCTCCACCCTTCCTCCAGACTCTAGGACCTAGGTTTCCAAATGAAATATAAAACTTGTTCTCATCTAAAAAGAGGACTTTGGGCCACTGGGCAACAGTCTTATTTCTTCTTCTCCTTAGCCCAGGTAAGACGCCTTTGATGTTGTCTGTGGTTCAGAAGCTGCTTAACAAGAGGAATGCGACAACTGTATCAAATTCCTTGACACGTCTGTGTGTGGTGGCTCTGGATGCCTTGACCCCAGCCTCAGTCCATTCCTTGTGAAGTTCACCCAAATTCTTGAATCGATTTTGCTTGACAAGCCTCTCAAGGCTGCGGTTCTCTGAGTTGGTTGTGCATCTTTGTCTTCCACACTTTTTCCTTCCACTCAACTTCCTGTTAACATGCTTGGATACAGCACTCTGTGAACAGCCAATTTCTTTGGCAATGAATGTTTGTGGCTTACCCTTGTGAAGGGTGTCAAGGATGGTCTTCTGGACAACTGTCAGATCAGCAGTCTTCCCCATGATTGTGTAGTCTAGTTAACCAAACTGAGAGACCATTTTGAAGGCTCAGGAAACCTTTGTAGGTGTTTTGAGTTGATTAGCTGATTGGCATATCATGTCATTGTTGAGATTGTGAATGGGTGGGGTTTTGTTAAATGTGAGCCACAATTAAAAGAACCTAAGACTTAAACTACTTCAGTCTGTGTGCATTGAATTTATTTAATACACAAGTTTCACAGTTTGAGTTGAATTGCTAAAATGAATTAACGTTTTCCATGACATTCTAATTTATTGAGATGTGCCTATATAAGAATGTATAAACGGAGCTACTCATACCTCCTCATTGATTTGGTCGACGTCTATCGTCTTTCTGTAAGGGTCCCGGCTTGGATGGAGGGCACTCACGAATTCATAGTAGTCAATGTATCCATCACCGTTAACATCAAATATGTTTGCAACCGCAGTCATTTCCAAGGAATTGGTGGGAAATTCTGTACATATGCAAAGGCAAATATTGCAAAAAGTTACACATCAATCTAAACAACTCGATGCAAAAAAGCAACCAAGTGTTAAAACTGTGCTCACTAGAAGCCAGAACACTGTCGATGAACTCCTTGTGAGTGATTCGGCCATCCTGATCCCGATCGATGCTACGAAAAACATCCAGTATCCGTGATTTGAGGTGACTTATCCACTGCATGTATCTTTTCCGCCAAATGTTGAAGTCAAAATTAGCAAACTCCTCCAGCTGCATGTGCCAAAGAGAAGGATTCAATATGGATTTGAACACAAATGTTTTATTTAATCAAACCTACAGCGCAGTCATGATCACCTCTTTCAGCCTTTGTAGATATTCCTCTAGTCTGCTCTGTCTGTTGTGGGCCAGGAGCCAGAGTTTTCTCCATTGACTCACTAGCTGACACATCGTGGGCGTCTGAGGGTCCAGTTTCTCCAGTGGAAGAGGAACAGATGGCGGGGGCTTTGCAGTGCCTCTCCTCTCTATGCAGGAATACAAACCACAGAGATTACAGCTGACTGTGTGCACACAATAATCACATCAGTGAATCACACCAATTCTTTACTTACTTGCTGGAGCCTTCCGACTAGGAGAAACCTGCTGCTTGGGAACTAGCTTGTGTTTACAGGATTTTGTGGCGTTTTCAATTTCTGGTACTTTCCCTTTCATCTCATTCATAAAATCCTGCAAAAGAAATCAGTAGACCTTAAACCTTCATCATGTTTTTTTTTTTTTTTTTTTTAGGCAAATCTGCTCAGATTTTTAAATTATTGCTCTAGGTACATCAGTGTTACTTTAGTATCAATATGACACTATTCTAATTTTTATCAACATTTTAAAATTTTAATTTTGTTGCATTTTTGTTATTTTTATTTCATATAGATTTATTCATATTTTAATTTGAGCTTTAGTTCAAATTAATTACATTAATACATCAATGAAACTAGCTGAAATAAAACAAGTAACATTTTTGCAAATATTTTTTATTTTTACATAATATCATAAAAACAAACTTAAATCTAAATTTTGATCTTGTTGAGCTCAAAGAATGTGAAACATTTATCTTTTAAGATTAAGATAAAGACTGACTAAAAATCAGACACTGGACAGAACAGGATACAAAACAGCATAATTTAAAAAATTAAAAGTTGGAAAATAACATAATTTTGATTAATATATATATATAGTTACATAATATCATAAAAACAAACAAATCAACATTTTGGTGGAATATTTATCTTTCAAGATAAAGACTGACTTTGATTTTGACTTTGATTTAATCTTCAAGTAAACATGTAAAAATTTTCGTTTTGTCATTTTTAGATTTCATTTTTGCATGATGTTTTTTTTTTTTTGAAATTTTGAGGATCGATAATAAAATAAAATGAGACACTGGACAAAACAGGATACAAAACGGTATAATTAAAAAAATAAAAGTTGGCAAATAACACAATTTTGATTTTTTAAAAACATAAGTAACATAATATAAAAACAAACAAAAATCTAAATGTTAACCATGTTGAGCTCAAAGACGGTGAAATGTTTATCTTTCAAGATAAAGACTGACTTTGATTTTGCCTAGTTTTTGAAGTAAATACACATGCAAAAATTTTAATTTCATTTCATTTTTGTAATTTTTATATACATTTTTGCATTTTTTTTTTTTTTTTTGTAATTTTGTGGATCGATAATAAAAAAATTAGACAATCAAGATAAACACTGACTTTGATTTCATTTATATTTCTGCTTTTTTTAAACAGATAGTTCACCCCAAAAGGATAATTCTGCCATCGTTTACTCAGCTGTATGTCATTCCAAAACTGTATGATTTTATTTCTAGAGTGAAACATACAAGAAAGTTCTTTCTCAGCACAAGAAATAAAGGCATACATGTTTGAAATGACGTGAGTAAATGAGGACAGAACTGTCACCTATTCCTTTTAGATTAATGTAAATTTAAATGTCAATAGATTATTATTGTCTATTTTTACCGCATGCTGAACGATGAGGTCTACAGTGAGTTCTAGGTCTTCAGGCAGCGGCTCCTTTTCCTTTAGATTGAGAGACTCTTCAGCAGAGGAGATCCAGTCCAGTAATCGCTGTATCTCCTCTCTCTCTGCCTCGAGAGCGGACAGTGTGGTCTGGATCCTCTCTGCCTGCTGCTTCGCCCACGTCTGGACCTGAACCATGAAACCACACAAATGAATGTAGCTTCCAGACCTGACTGTTTTTGCTCAATCACATCTAATTATTAACAGATTGCAACTAGTTAATATCATAGTCTAACTGGACTCACCTCTTCATAGCGAGTCTTTGCGATGCTGATCCATGATTTGATGGTGATGACAGAGTCCGGATGGCAGGAGGACAGGATTTCCTCACCCAGTTTGCCAATGTTCTCTAGCGCCGTCTGCTGAGCGTTCAAGGAGCTCATCGATTCCTGCAGATCACAAACACACTGACATGAAAACTCATATGATAAAGTGAGAGAAAAAATATTTGATCCCCTACTGATTTTGTACGTTTGCCCACTGACAAAGAAATGATCAGAAATTACGTTAATGGTATGTTTATTTTAACAGTGAGAGACAGAATAACAACAACAAAATTTAAAAAAATACACTTCGAAAAAGTTATAACTTGATTTGCATTTTAATGAGTGAAATAAGCATTTGATCCCTTCATAAAACAAGACTTAGTACTTGCTGGCAAAACCCTTGTTGGCAATCACAGAGGTCAGACGTTTCCTGTAGTTGGCCACCAGGTTTGCACACATCTCAGAAGGGATTTTTGGCCCCACTCCTCTTTGCAAATCCTCTCCCAAGTCATTAAGGTTTCGAGGCTGATGTTTGGCATCTCAAACCTTCAGCTCCCTCCACAGATTTTCTATGGGATTAAGGTTTGGAGACTGGCTAGGCCACTCCAGGACCTTAATGTGCTTCTTCTTGAGCTACTCCTTTGTTGCCTTGCCCATGTGTTTTGGCTCATTGTCAAGCTGGAATAGCCATCCACAACCCATTTTTTACCCTGACAGTACATGGCCCTGTCCATTGTCTCTTTGATGTGGCGCAGTTGTCCTGTCCCCTTAGCAGAAAAACACCCCAAAGCGGTGGGGATGGTGTTCTTGGGGTCAGTTGAATTGATGCCAAAGAGCTCGATTTTGGTCTCATCTGACCACAACACTTTCACCCAGTTCTCCTCTGAATCATTCAGATGTTCATTGGCAAACTTCAGATGGGCCTGCACATGTGCTTTCTTGAGCAGGGGGACCTTGTAATCGTTACAGGATTTCAGTCCTTCACGGCGTAGTGTGTTACCAATAGTTTTCTTGGTGACTATGGTCCCAGCTGCCTTGAGATCATTGACAAGATCCTTCTGTGTAGTTCTGAGCTGATTCCTCACGTTCTCATGATCATTGAAACTCCACGAGGTGAGATCTTGCATGGAGCCCCAGACCGAGGGAGATTGACAGTTATTTTGTGTTTCTTCCATTTGAGAATAATCGCACCAACTGTTGTCACCTTCTCACCAATCTGTTTGGTGATGGTCTTGTAGCCCATTCCAGCCTTGTGTAGGTCTACAATCTTGTCCCTGACATCCTTGGACAGCTCTTTGGTCTTGGCCATGGTGGAGAGTTTGGAATCTGATTGATTGATTGCTTCTGTGGACAAGTGTCTTATACAGGTACTCCCTTTAAGAGAGTGCTCCTAATTTTGATCTTGTTAGCTGTATAAAAGACACCTGGGAGCCAGAAATCTTGCTGATTGATAGTGGATCAAATACTTATTCCACTTATTAAAATGCAAATCATTTTAACTTTTTTGAAATACGTTTTTCTAGATTTTCTCAAACCTACCATTAACATTATAGACTGATCATTTCTTTGTCAGTGGGCAAACTTACAAAATCAGCAGGGGATCAAATAATTTTTTTCCTCACTGTATGACTCCCTGAACTGGAAGTAATAAATGAGTCAATCCACCGTACCTGATGACAGGTATGAAATGCCAGAAGAGCCTCCTCTTCCTCAGGCAGCACTCCATACTTCAGAACCCTCTCAACATCCGAAAGATGATCCAGGAATGAGTGAACCATTTCATCAAACTCTTCCGCCTGAGAATAAATGTGCTGGGATTATCAAATATGTCGTATAACACATACAGTGATATTTTAGTTATTTTAGTATTATTAATATAACATAGTAATTTTTATTAGTTTTTGCTTTTTTCAGTTTTTTTAAATTTTGATTTCAATTCAAGTAATTAGTAATTTAACTTTTTTTAAAAAGTTCAGTTTGCCATACATTTATGCATTTGCTAACAGCCAAATGCATAAATGTAACTATAAACGTTTGTGAATGAAGATCCCATGATTATAAGCGGCTTGTGCTGGTACCTGTTGAAGTGCGGCCTCTAGTCGAGTTTGTCTGGACACAGAAAGTTTACACACAGCCTCCCAGCGGCCCTCCAGCTCCTCCATCTGCTCCTGCAGCCAGTGTGCATCGGCTGTGCTGCTCCGCGTCAGATCCCTGACCGACCGCTTGAGCGTCCGGATACAGCTGGCACGCTTCCCGAGCTCCCGCTGGAACACCTGCGCATCAGAGAAGATGCAGAGGTCAGCTATAGCAGCTTAAACACACTGAGTTAATATACTCTGAGACGAGCTGTACCTTGTGCTTGTCAATCAGATTGTTGACCAGGTCTTTTTCACCACAGACAGGCACATCTTCAGCCAGCTGTGGCTCGGCTCTGTACAGCCAATCATTGAGAGCTTGTAGAGCATCAGTGAACCTGCCTGAAAACAGCAGAGCTTCTTCCAGCTTGTGTTGCCTTGGAACAAAAAAACAGAGGTTAGAGCTTAAAAAGAGACTTAGAGCAGATTCTACAGCTCCTCAGCTCACCTCTCGCTAGATTTGCCGCTGATGGTGTCCCATGAGTCTCTGAGCTCAGACACCATGTTCTCCAGGTGCTGCGTGTCTTCAGGACTCTGAGCTTTGTCCTGTAGCGAGCGGCCACTCTTCAGACAGGCCTCATACATGGGCCGCTTCGAGCGGAGTAGTTTCTGGAAGTCCTGAAAATATACTTCAACATTCAATATGCTATTCACTTGTCAACTCAAGCTTCTTACCATGTCTGGAGTCTGTGCTAAATATTTAAAAATTCTTAAATCAAGAAGGATTTTCTAGATGAGTTAAAATTATTTTCTTGTTTTCAGAAAAAAACAAGTCAAAATAAAGTGAGTTTTTGCTTAGAACAAGCAAAAAAATCTTATTTTAAACCGAAAACAAGATTATTTTTTTTACCCCATTGTCATATTATTTTGCTTGTTTCAAGCAAAAACGCACTTAATTTTATGTTTTTTTTTTTTTTTTTTTCGAAAAACAAGAAAATAACTTCTCATCTAGAAAATCCTTCTTGATTTAAGAATTTTATAAATATTTTGGCTGGAAAAAAGACAAAATATCTAATTAAGATAATACTAATACTAACTTGATCATACTAATCTGTCTGTCCTTTCTTTTTAATAAAAGAACCTTTTTCTGCTTACAGTTTAGAATGAGTTTATATCTCATAATTTGGACTTTGTTTCTCGCAGTTCAGAGTTTATATTTAACTTTCTCTGAATTCTGAGTTTATATCTCAAAATAATTTTTTTGCCACAGTATAAGAAATAAAAAAAGGTTATTGCGACTTTTTATCTGACAGTTTTTACATCTTTTCTCACATTTGCAAGTTTACATCTCACAATTCTGAATTTATATCCTATTTATATGAATATATAGATCTATTTTTTAAATACTTACAACTCAATTGTACATACGTCAAACGTTTACATACACCTTTTAGAATCTGCAAAATGTTAATTATTTGACCAAAATAAGAGGGATCATTCAAAATGCATGTTACTGTTTATTTAGTACTGACCTGAATGAGATATGTCACATAAAATACATTTACATATAGTCCACAAGAGAAAATAATAGCTGAATTTATAAAAAGTGACCTCATTCAAAAATTTACATACACTTGATTCTTACTACTGTGTTGTTACCTGAATGATCAACAGCTGGGTTTTTTCGTTTAGTGTTAGTTGCTCAAGAGTCCCTTGTTTGTCCTGAACAGTTAAACTGCCTGCTGTTCTTCAGAAAAATCTTTCAGATCTGTGGTTTTTCAGCATTTTTGTGTATTTGAACTCTTTCCAACAATGACTGTATGATTTTGAGATCCATCTTTTCACACTGAGGACAACTGAGGGACTCATATGCAACTATTACAGAAGGTTCAAATGCTCACTGATGCTCCAGAAATTTTTGAACGGAATAAGGATTTGAACATTTTTCGTATTTTGCCTAAATATCATATTTTTGTCAATTAGTGCTGCCCTTCAGAAGCTACAAAAGATACTTGTTCCCCAGAAGACAAAATAAGTTAAATTGACCCTATTCTTCAAATTCTAAAAGCTATAAATAATTGCTTTTATTGGCCGATACCAATTATTGGCCAATACATCCCTAATTCAATGTCATGTAAAATATATGAAATAAAGACAGACTTTTAAGTGTGTCGGAAATGATTTTTTAATTGGTACTGCAACACTGGCCTACAGGCCAAAATGACACCTAACCCAAAACTCTCTCACACTGGCCTCGAACCAGCGGACCATCCTTGCTGAGCCCTAAGATGTGAGGTACCTTTTGTTCAGTAAGCTGCTGTTTGATCTCGTCCTGTGACACAGCGATCTCTTTGTGTGTATCCAACGTCTGTTCAACCTCTGTCATCCAGTCCACCAGTAAGTGCCATGATTCATTGAACTGGAAGCAAAGAGCACAAAAGTTTAGTGTTTGCCAATTGATTTCCTGAGAACAGAGGTCTTTCTGTCAGCGTTGTAGTTCATATTAGAAGTGAATACCTGTTTAGCATGTCTTTTGACATCTTCAAGAGTTTTCCCCCTCTCTGTGGTGTGTTGGAAGAGTTTCTTGTATCGGTCCTGAACAGTCATGATCAGGTTTTGCACCACATCACAGTCTTCCTTCCTGCTGAGCTCTGACAGACGTGTGGCAGCGGTTTCCACAATCGTCTTCCTCTCTCCATAAGACTGCACCTCACCTACCAGCACCTACAGACAACACGACTGAATCACACAACCTTTTGCACATGCACACACACAGATGTAGACACAGATGCACATACCCTGTGCTCCTGAAGCTGAGCACAGATGGTGTCCAGGATGAAGCTGGGCGCAGGCAGAGTGTTTATGGTCTCCTCACACTTGGCCATTTTTGTAAGCAGGTCTTGGACATTACTGTTAAACTCCTTTGCGAGACCAAGTCCCTCGGTTAGCTTTGCCTAAATGTATATATTAGGGATATAAAATAGTTAAGTAAACTAAAACCGCAAAAACATTTGTTACCTGACAACAAATACATTGTTGATGAAACTAAAATTAAACATAAATAATTATAAAATAACTATAAGCAACTAGTTCACAGTGTTACCTTTATATTTTTTGAATAAAATCCTTTTAAATTGCAAAAAAATTAAACTCTTAAAACATAATACAATGGTATAAGCCTGTAGATGTACAGTGATGAAAACATTATTTGATCCTCTGCTGATTTTGTACATTTGCCCACTGATAAAAAAATTATCAGTCTATAATTTTAATGTTAGGTTTATTTTAACAGTGGGAAACAAAAAATACAGAAAAACACATTCAAAAAAGTTCAATTAATTTGCATTTTAATGAGTGGAATAAGTATTTGATCCACTATCAATCAGCAAAATTTCTGGCTCCCAGCTGTCTTCTATACAGGTAAAGAGCTAAGATTAGGAGCATTCTCTTAAATGGAGTGCTCTTAATCTCAGCTTGTTACCTGTATGAAAGACACCTGTCCACAGAAGCAATCAATCAATCAATCAATCAATCAATCAGATTTCAAACTCTCCACCATGGCCAAGACCAAAGAGCTGTCCAAGGATGTCAGGGACAAGATTGTAGACCTACACAAGGCTGGAATGGGCTATAAGACCATCGTCAAGCAGCTTGGTGAGAAGGTGACAATGGTGCGATTTTTCTCAAATGGAAGAAACACAAAATAACTGTCAATCAACCTCAGTCTGGGGCTCCATGCAAGATCTCACCTCGTGGAGTTTCAATGATCATGAGAACGTGAGGAATCAGCCCAGAACTACATGAGAGGATCTTGTCAATGATCTCAAGGCACCTGGGACCATAGTCACCAAGAAAACAATTGGTAACACACTACACCGTGAAGGACTGAAATCCTGCTCAAGAAAGCACAAAATCCCTCCTGAGATCTGTGCAAACCTGGTGGCCAACCACATTTGCCACCAAGTGCTAAGTCATGTTTTGCGAAGGGGTCAAATATTTATTTCACTCATTAAAATGCAAATCAATTTCTAAGTTCTTTTGAAATGCGTTTTTCTGTTTCTCACTGTTTATAATCCTACCATTCAAATTAGAGACTGATAATTTCTTTGTCGGTGGGCAAACGTACAAAATCAGCAGGGGATCAAATAATTTTTTCCTTCACTGTAGGTGGCTATATTTATGCAGAATATGCTGTCATCACCTTTCTTTCTTGCATTTTAGCATAGACAGCGCTCCACTTCTGCTCCAGAATGCATAAGCTGTGCTCCGTGTTGGAGCTCCGAGCCACTTCACTGCCCTCCAGCATCCTGTGGATGGCATTGCGGACGTTTGTGTAGGCGTGCATTTTAGAGTCCATCTCATTACACAACTCCTGCAGCACACAATACAGAAACAAGTCAGACCTCAGAGCAGGATCATGTTTTATAAACACAGTTTGCAGGGTTAAGCCTCCAAATGTTCAGCATGCAGAATTAAAGTCCTTATTACCAAATGAGCGTTCAGTCTCTCGTTGGCAGAGTCTGGCATTCCCCACACTGTCTTACTGGACGACAGCCTCAGGTCTGTGTGCTCCAGCCACTGCAGGAGATCCTGGATCTCCATAGTTACGTCCTGAACCTGAAATCCAGTTATAAGGGCTGAGTTTAAAATACAATGCAAATCAACTATGAATTATCTAAAATATATGTATAAATATGAAATTAATCACCCTGGTGCGCCTCAAAAAGTGGTTAATTTTTGTATTTTGGGGAATTTTTTCCCCACCTTTTTACGCTTTTGAGACAATTCTTTGAAGTGAACCTGCTCAATTGGCTTACAAATTACATTGAAGGATTCATTTCACCAACTCCAAATTACTGATATTGTCAGAGTGGGTCTCCAGTTTTAGTTGAAGGGGTCGTGAAATTTAAAATGTAAGTGTTCTTGACATTTACACATATGAGAGTATAATCTGCAATAGAAACATATACCTTCTATATATATATATGTGTGTGTGACCCTGGACCACAAAACCTTAAGTCGCTGGGGTATATTTGTAGCAATAGCCAAAAATACATAGTATGGGTCAAAATTATTGATTTTTCTTTTATGCCAAAAATCATTAGGAAATTAAGTAAAGATCATGTTCCAAGAAGATTTTTTGTAAAATTCCTACTGTAAACATATCAAAATGTAAATTTTGATTTGTAATATGCATTGTTAAGAACTTGATTTGGACAACTTTAAAGGTGATTTTCTCAGTATTTAGATTTTTTTGCACCCTCAGATTCTAGATTTTCAAACAGATACATCTCGGCCAAATATTGTCCTATCCTAACAAACCATACATCAATAGAAAGCTTATTTATTGAGCGTTCATATGATGTATACATCTCAGTTTTGTAAAATTTAACCTTATGACTGGTTTTGTGGTCCAGGGTCACATATATATATACATATATATGTTAGGGCTGCCCTTGACTAAAAACATTTTTTGACCAACTAGTAGTCGTTCATTTTAAAGGGGTCATCGGATGCCCATTTTCCACAAGTTAATATGATGCTTTAGGGTCCTAATGAAACGTTTGTAATATACTTGGATTAAAAATTCTCTATGGTAGTGTAAAAAAAAACACTCATTTTACCTGGTAAAAAATGCCTCTGTTCTCAGCAAGCGATATCAGTACCTGGCCCTTTAAATGATATGAACCTCTGCTCACCCTGCCCTTCAGTTCTGTGGGGCGTGTCATTACATAGCACATGATGGTGTTGCCTAGACAACAGTTGGGGGTATAGTTGTATAGTTTGGGGAAAAATGGCACTGGGGGGCTTTGAAGACACTGTACAACCCTATCCATTTAAAATTTAATAAAAAAAACGGAGTTGGAACCGAAGAAGTTCGGCAATTACGGCTTATACTGGACGTGTCTGAATGGTTAGTAAACTTAATGTCACTTTGATTTATCTTTGTATAAGGGTATGTCAGGGTAGCGTACTGCGAGAGATATGAACGTGATGTGTTTACTGAGGTACAGCTGATTGAATGAGAGAAAGTGATCGGTTAACATAACTTACCCCGTCCTAATATTGAAATACATAAATGTGAGTGTTATGGTCTTTGCTCATGTGCAGTTGCGGGCTGTCAACACTTTTGCAGGTATTGCGTTAACGTTACCAATCTTAATGCAGTTATAACTGATCCAAAATGATTTAAAATAATTGTACATGACTTCTTAATCATTAACAGACACTGTTTTAAACCATCTAGTGTTACAAAGCTAAGCTTAATGTAGTTTTACCACAACGTACACAGTTTGTAAATAGACAATCACCTTAATGCATTGTTCATTATAAATGTGCGATTATGAATTATGTTGAGACGGATGTACATAGAGAAGACGACATAACCATGTTCTCTGAGAGTGTAATGTACACTTTAGCCGCATTCATCGTGAAACGCGCTAACTTTAGCACATTATTTAAAAGGCAATTAGCAAAGATTCATATAAAAAGAAATTACACTCACTTCTGGTGGAGATGAAACAAAAACACGAATAGTTACAGACCCATTTTTCAGCAGCAGCTTCGCAAAAACTGCTTTATACTGACCCTCGTTTTTAAAGCAGTATGGTGAGAAATGATTCGCCTTAACATGAACCCATTTAGGTAGATCGGCGACCACATTCCCTCAGTGCCGTCAGTTTACTTCTGACTCTGGGCGGGTCTGTGCAAAAACACTACTGTCTATCATCTGTCGTAGGAGCGGCCTCTGTCGGTGTTACGCCACAACGACAGGCATCTGAGAACGGCTCGATATGACAAGAGGCAAATTATTTTACTTAATTAAAAGAAAACTACTGGGTGGATCTTTGTCATTCTAAGGTGGGTGTGTACACACACTCCTAACACACATTTCAGTTCAAACTGCTTGTAAAAATGTGGCACCCGATGACCCCTTTAAGCATTAGTCGACTATTAGTCACATGTTTATTAATAATGCATTTATATCATAATAATGAGCTTTTAATTGCCTAAAAAAAAAAAAAACTTGCCACAGCACACCAGCGACACTGACTTGTCATCTCTGGAGTAGTGGATGCGCATGTATGCATGTTTCATACGGATAACATAATCTGAGAACATTTGTTTTCTATCTGAATTGGTTCATTGAAAGTAGATATTTTGCTCTCTATAGATATATTTTATAGATATATTTTTCATGTCTGTAAGGCAAGTTTCACGCTTAAAGGAATAGTTCACTTTCAAAACAAAAATGTACAGATAATGTCCTCACCCCCTTGTCATCCAAGATGTTCATGTCTTTCTTTCTTCAGTCGTAAGGAAATTATGTTTTTTGAGGAAAACATTGCAGGATTTCTCTCCATATAATGGACTTCTATGTTGCCATAGAACTTCCAAAATGCAGCTTCAAATGGCTCTAAACGATCACAGCAGAGGAAAGAAGGGTCTTATCTAGCAAAACGATCGGTTATTTTCTAAACAAAAATTACAATTTATTTACTTTTTAACCTCAAATGCTCGCCTTGTGTAGCTCTGTGTGTAATCTGTGTAGAGATTAAAAAGTATATAAATTGTAAATGTTTTTAGAAAATAACCGATCATTTTGCTAAATAAGACCCTTCTTCCTCGGCTAGGATTGTTTAGAGCCCTTTTGAAGCTGCATTTAAACTGCATTTTGGAAGGTCAAACTCGGGGCACTATAGAAGTCCATTATATGGAGAGAAATTCTGAATTGTTTTCCTCAAAAAACATAATTACCTTATGACTGAAGAAAGAAAGACATGAACATCTTGGATGACAAGGGGGTAAGTACATTATCTGTACATTCTTGTTCTGAAAGTAAACTACTCTTTTAAGTTTAAGGAATGTGAACAAAAAGGTTTAAAAAAAAAACTTTTGGGGGGATTTTTCCCCCTAGCTTGATACACTTATGATGTTCTTGGTCAATAAATAAATAAGTAAATGCCTGGCCTACAACTGCTTATGGATTGCATCATGCTGTATTATTGCCAAATATCGGTTTCAATCCTTTTGTCATCTTGTTTTATTTTAATTAGCACAGGTTTTGTATTTCATTTTGGAACTGAGCTTATGCACCTCAGTTTTTGAGTGAACATCACCAAAATTATCCACAAATAATGATTGTCTTACTCAAACCTGGAACAACATAAGCGAATATCAGTGAGACTTACGGTCAATCAGTTCCAAAAAGACATACAAAATCTGAAAGAAACAAGTAAAATGCAAAAAAGATTTGGTAATAATATAGCATATGTACTTTTTTGGAGAAAAGGAAAATGTAAACATATGAGCACAATGAGACTAAGACTAGCTAAAACCATTCTGTATTCATGAAGTGTGTAATCTGGTTTATTTGCTGGTGTTTGTGGTCACCTGACTGAGGTTATTTTCCAGCTCTAGCTGTCTGCGCTCTGTCTCACAGCGCACAAATTCCCAGCGTTCATTCAGCTGTTCCAGACGAGTCTGCAGGACATGTGAACTGTCGCCCGCACCAGACTCCATCAGGTTTCTGCCAGCCTGGTTCAGAGAGTCTACCGTGTGCACATGGGACATCACATCATTCCGCAGAACCTAAATACACACAACAAAAAACTCTTGTTTAAAAGTCAGTTTTTTATTTTTAATAAATTCTAAAATTCTGTTTTCACTTTTTAATTATAAGGTACAGAGTAGGGCTGCACGATAAATCGCATGCGATTGTCATATCTCATCAGTAAAGCCGGTTCTGTGACTAGTAGTAAATCTCCATCACGTGCATTCAGATGGCGTGGCATTTAAAATACAGAGCCGTAGATCACTGAAAAGCTACGCAAAAGTTACCTACGGCTCTGTATTTTAAATGCCACGCCATCTGAATGAGAATGAGAATGACAGAACCGGCTTTACTGATGAGATACGCATGATAATCGCATGCGATTTATCGTGCAGCCTTAGTACGGAGTGTAGATTAATTAGAAAAAAAAATATTTAAACGATTGTAATATCAGGCTGCAACATAACAAAACTGAAAAAAGTGAAAGGGGTCTGAATACTTTCTGAATGCACTGTATGTATTTGGACAGTAATGGTGTTTCAGGATCAGCAAAATATGAACATTAATAAGTAGATATACACTACCAGTCAAAAGTTTGGACACACTTTCCCATTCTCTTTAATGTGAAAGTGAGGAGACAGCATTGACAATAATGTCTATATAAAATCATGCAGACAACTTAGAGTTTGTGTTTGTACCTTGTGTTTGGCTAGCTCTATCTCACAGGTTTGCAAGTCAATGCTGATTGGCTGAGAGGCCTGCAGTAGGTTCGCCGTATGGGAGAGCCAGGAGTGCAATTCATCAAGAGTGTTCTGGAACTGCCCCAAGCCCAGCAGTGCACACTCCAACTGGTGCTGCTCAAAAACATAGTGCTCTCGTTGAAATACCGTTAAGATAAAACAATATTTTTTTATTAGCTGTTATTTTACCTGTCTGCTGACAGTCTCTGACTCCAGGTTGTCCCATCGCTGACGGAAGTCACAGAGCGGAGAGACAGACCCAGGCCGCTCAGTGCCAGGGGGAAGACGACACACAAAGCGATGGTTTAGACTTTCAATCTCAATCTTCTTCTGATAGAGCTCTCTCTTAAATTCCTGAAAGTAGAGATGATGGCATCATCACAAATTTGTATGTGACACAATTTTCAGTTTCTCAAGGTAAGTTTGTGTGGTCTAACCTTCAAGTCACATAGCTGCTCTTTAACTGATCCCAGGTCAGACCCAACTGAGAACTCCTCTGTGGATTTCAGCTCTGCAGACTTCAGCCACTCAAAGAGCCCCTTCAAGAGAATGTCATATTTTTAAACTTGCTTTTGTAGTGTTCTCTTGACCCATCCTATAGTATATGACTATTTATAAATGCACATTTTCAATTTCTTCCATTGTCTCATTAAGTCAATACAACCAACAAGAGAATTCACTGAAATATGCTGGATTTAATCCAAATTCTCTATGGCTAGCTTTGGTCTCTCACAAGGGCATACAAAGGTCCTGCCAATTGGCAGGAAATTGGCCAGTCTGTTCGAGACACATCACTACAACCACATGGAGGCATGAATACTGAAATACTACAACTGTAGACAGAGACCTACTGCCACTGGACGAGATAAGATAAAAGTAATGAACAGACCATTTTTTTTTTATTATTGTTTCATTGTTTTCTACAGTGAGTACAAACTTTATTAGGGTGACCATATGTGACCCTGGACCACAAAACCAGTTTCAAGGGTCAAATTTCTGAAATTGAGATATATTCATCATCTGAAAGCTGAATGAATTTCTATTATTCCATGGAATGTCTGGATACTGGATTCTGATTGGCTGGCAGGTGTGCAGTAAAACCGTTTAATGCACAGGTAGTTCCAAGTCAGTTTAATCACCGTTCTATATTAATGCGCTGCTTTAATTGACGCACGCAAAAGCACAGAGAGAGAGAGAGAGAGAGAGAGAGAGGTCGGAGATCGCATTGTGCTGCGCACATACATAAACTTCTTGTCAGCATTTGCCTGCGATCCTTATTAAAATATCCTAGATACTAGATCGCTACATTATATTCCTCAGCAACGGGGTGGTAAAGCTGCTGTTTTTGAATGAATCGTTGTTTGTAGAGAGAGACGCACAGCATGCAGGCAGGTAACGTTACGCACACACACAACTGTCATCTCTCTTGCCTTCACACTCTCTCTTGGTCGATCGATAATCTACTGAAATAAATGCTAAATTTCATTCAAATAAATGTGATCTTACCGGACTATTTAATCTCTGAGTCTGATTTGAAGCGGCCAGAATGCTAGTGCTGTGTGTCATAACTGACGAAAATAACCGTCTTTTTTATCCATTCAGTCAAATTTTGCGCTGCAAATATCAATCCTAGTTTTAATTTGTCTATAACCATGGAATAAGCGGGATAATCAACGGCTTGCCGTGCGTTAAAGGATTTAAAATGCACTTCGCGGAGGCAACCACCCTCCGCTTCGCGTCGGGCGGTTATTAGCCTCCACGTCGTGCATTTAAAATCCTTTAACGCACGGCAAACCGTTGATTATCCCTTACTTATTACACGGCTCTTTGGAATGCTTGATTCTGATTGGTCAGTTGAGACATTTGCAGGTTCGTTCTTTTCAAATAATCACTGCTCCAAAGTAATAACGCATAGCCGGTACTACTTGTATGTTTAAAATCCCTCCGTGCCAACAAAGATTACCGTTTGGCGCCATCTTGTGACAAACACTGGAAAACCACATTTAACAATGGAAAATTTCGACATTAATCTATTTAAATTGTCTTACTAACGTACATAGTTTGAATGTTACTCACATGGTACTATATCGCTCCGCGGAAGGATAAAAATGTTAATTTAAAACAAATATGCCAATAAAAGATGTCAAATTCATATTCATGTCCAGTTTTTTTTCCTTATGTGGCAAGTAGCCGTGTAATAAGCGGGATAATGTACAGGCAGCCTGTAGTTATCGCGAAATAAGCCCCTTCAGTGTGAAACAAGACCCTCCGCTTCGCGTCGGGTCCTGATCACACTGTCGGGGCTTATTTCTGCGATAACTACCGGCTGCCTGTACATTATCCCTTACTTAATGAATGGTTTGTTAGGATAGGACACTATTTGGCTTAGATACAAACTATTTGAAAATCTGGAATCTGAGGGTGCAAAAAAATATAAATATTGAGAAAATCGCCTTTAAAGTTGTCCAAATTAAGTTCTTAGCAATACATATTAATAATCAAAAATTAAGTTTTGATATATTTATGGTAGGTAATTTACAAAATATCTTAATGGAACATACTTAATATCCTAATGATTTTTGGAATAAAAGAAAAATCTATCATTTTGACCCATAGAATGTATTTTTGGCTATTGCTACAAATATACCCGTGTTACTTAAGACTGGTTTTGTGGTTCAAGGTCACATATGTATCATTTCTAAAATGTCTAGGTTTTGGCTTTGTTTGCTGTTGTTTTCATACTTGCTGAAGGTAATGACTGACAATTAGTTTGACCAATAGCGTGTAGGCTTTGCACATAGTCGACAGATTGTGGCATTCAAGAAGATGGGATCAACAGAAAACCTTCAAAGCAATGCAAATGCACATACATTTTATTTATGGGGACAGTAGAGGGAATATCAATACGTCAAAGCCAAACCAGGGCATTTTAGGCATTTTAAAAATGCCTGAAATGTCCAATTTCTGAAAACAAGTGGAATGTCTTGAAAGGCAATGAGATTTGTTTCTTGTGGCTAACTCACCTGCATGCTGTCCTGATAATGGAGAGCCATTCGTAAACATTCTTCTAACTTACTGTTGCACTCTGTCCAGATCTTACTGAGATTGTTCCATGTGCCATAAAGCTGCAGAAAAACACAGATGGATAGTGAAATGGGAACAGTTGACTGCATGATGTACAACAGTTTCTGGGGGGTTTAGTCTCATTTCGATTTCAAATACAAACCTCATCCAAACTTTTGGTAACCTCTGGCTTGTCTGTGTCACCACAAGCTGACATGAGTTCCAATCCCAGAATTCCCAGTGTGTCCAGGTCACCTTGCAGAGAATCAATGTCCTCCCTGAGTGTCTGAGGAGGCAGGATAAGAGAGTTTGGACGGTATGAAGCAAAGAGTTGATTTATAACTTTCAGGATGCAATGAGAAAATATCCTTAAATAACCCTGCTGAAAGACCAAAACTAGATAATGAGCATATGTTCTGTTTTCAACACTAGTCCCTAGCATGAGATGTACTGCTAAAGGCCGTTAAAGCAAATCTAATAATATTACTCTTGTCAACCAGCATTTCTGGTTCAAAAGCACTAAACCTGCAAAGGCCAGCCTGGAACCGCATAGAGCAGGGAAATTTTGACAACAGCATCGTATTTGTACCATACCTGCATGGTCTCCAAGCTCTGTCGTATGGTTTCTGAATCTGATCGACTGGAGTTGAGGTCCAGAACAGCTTGCTGGGCATCATTCAGTCCGGTTGTCATGTCACTCACATCATTCCAGAACCTGACTGCCAGATCCAGGAGATTGAGAAGAAACTTCTCCCTTTCCTGAGCTTGCCTTTGAGCCTCCTCCCAGAGGCTTGTCAGACTGCAAACCCGCTCTTGAATAGCTGAAATTAGAAAGGCTATTACCAAGTTTTTTTCGTAGACAGACCATGCTATTAAAACAGCAGTGGTTATGAGATGCTGTATCATGTAATATTGTATATGCCAGAAGATGTATGTGATTCATGCTTGAGGTACCTGTGCCAATGGAACTATCCCCAAGAGCCCCTGTGTTGGTCAGGATCTCCTGAGCCTGTGTCCTCACACTGCTGAGGTCCAGATCCATTTTGCAGAGCTCAGACAATGTGTGTTTGTTGTCCTGTAGCTGCTCCTGAATTCGTGGGGTGAGGCCTTGAAGAACCATTGAGGCCTGCAGGTGACTACAAAGACGCTCCAGTCTCTCCCCAATCAGAGTCATCCTCTCATTCATCTGATATGGACATACAGAGTGTCAGGAGTGGGATAGCATTTATGCAGCTAAAATGTGGCAATGACATATTTCTATACCACTTTAGCAAAACATATGGCTGGTTGTATCAGTATAAGGTGGCATTCCTATAGCTCAGCTGAGCATGACATTAGCAACACCAAGTTCATGGGTTTAAATCCCTGGGACAGTATAAACTGATAAAGGTTATTAAAAAGCTTTTATTAACAGGTTAGTCTGTATAGTGTTCAGTACAGTAGTCTCAGCTTCAAGTTCTTCCCTACAATGGAGTTTTGGGGCATTTATCAGAAGTAGGCCCTCACTGTGGAGGACTTATTCGAGTTTAAGAAACTCTGGTTTAAAGTTAGAAGCCATGTTAAACCAACTACCTTAGTCCAGTATGTCGTAAGAAAAGTCATCTCTGTCTTACAAAACAATACAGTTTTTAGCCAGTGATCTTATTGCAGGTATTCTCCTCCCAACACTCCCTAACTCCTCCACCATGGTCACTTCATTAATTGGTCTCTTGTTCTCTTTGTAAGGGTTGTAGACTGCCAACTAGTCTACGTCAAATCGTATCACAAAGGGATTATTCAGTGTATTCGCCTCATTTTTATCCAAAGAACATGTTGAAGGCCGTGTGGCCCAACAGAGCAACTTAGTATCAGTGTGAATGCCAACCTCAAGTAACTTCAGCTAAAGTCCTACTCTTTCCCGTGTGACTTTTCTCACAGTCATGTAGGCCATGAGGCCTTCAAAACACAACTAGCTTTGACAGTATTCAAACTACTTCTACAGATGATTTCTGTAGGATAAATATTTTATCATATGCACCAGGAATAAGCATTACATGTGTGTCACCTGTGTATAGCGAGGCAGAGACTCCTCCAGTACTCCAGCTGCTTCTCGAACCCTGTCTCTGATGGCCAGGTGCTGCTCTTCAGTGTCCCTGGCTTTCTGGCAGAAGTCCTCTCCCTGAGCTGCATTCAGGTCTGATAGACGCTGGGCCAACATGATCAGCCGTGCTATCAGAGGCTTATGCTCTGCTATGGACTCCCTGATGCCCTGTTTGGAAGTTATGGAGCACCATGATCAAACAGTGTTTAGTTATAAAGTTATGCTCTGTTTTCCTGTGTCTAGTAAGAAACTGAACACAGTGAGATGGCTATTGAAATCTTGAGAGAATACTGCATGCTACACAACAATTATACATTTACTGAAATGGCTTTAACAATGTGGAGTCCAATGAGTCTGAAATTGAACATGTACTATAGTAAATGCGAGCACAAACATGGATATCTGTTGTCTGTTGCTCTGAAAATGCTGGTTGTTTAGTACCTGTAAGAGGTCTTGTTGTTCTCGGAAAGCCTCGTAGCTGATGGTGTTCAGGGTAAACTGACCAATAAGGGCTTTGGTTTCCTGTAACCATGGTAACACCTCATCATAGCCCTCTGAGAACTGAGACAAGAGCGACTGGGCATGCTCCAGTTGAAGCACAACATGGGAATTAGTGGCAGTAGTGACCTGACACTGCTCCTGTAATGTGTCTAGGGAAGACTTTGGAGGAAAAAAGACATTAGTAATATGTTGGTTCTTGTCTAAGTTCTAGGTCTAAATATTTAAAAAGATATTAAGAATGAACAGTAGCTTACCTGGAGTCGCAGTGTCTCCCCATCTTCAGTGTACGTTTGCAGGAGTTCCAGAATCTTCACCATTTTCTCAATGTTAAACTTGTGTTGCAGAATCTCTACAGCAAGTATCTGCAGAGCACAATTTTGATGATTTTTACAGCTTTTCTTATATATGCACAGAGAAAATCTTTGTGAGTGTGCAAAAACTCACTTTCTGTTCATTGAGCTGGGATGCAATCATGTCTGGGTCCAGATTAATGGCTCTGAGTTCCTCCAGTGCCAGTGAGGTGTCTCTAAACCAAGCCAGCTCTCTCTCAACAGCCTGTTCCAGCTGATTAGATGCAAACAGGTTAATAGGTAAGTAGGTATTTAGCGCCAGCTGCACTTCAAGCAATCAGAATTTAGACGCCTTGCTTATGAAGCAGCAGCCTTCTGGTTGCCTTCCCTTATGTTTAAACCACTGCTCCACAGAATGCCGCTCTGCACTGGCCATAGTTGTCCAAAATGATATTCTGTGTGTGTGATTACATTGTGACATGGCAATAATCCACCTGTCTCTTACCTTCTGCCTCTCAGAGGAACACAAGACAGCATCTCCAGTCTGACTCTGGGCAGCAGGAACCAGCAGCTCTCTCTCGATACGACCAAGCCACAGGTGAAGGTCTTCCTGACTGGAGGTACATCGACTAGATGCCTCCAAAGCCTGCTCCAGCCTCTGCTGGACATCAGCACTCCCCAGACTCATCACTGAGTACCGGATACGCAGACTGTCCACCCGCTCCTGCACCAGTTGGGTTTCCTCCTCTTTAGATTAGCATGTGAAATATCGAAAGATGTTTGAGACATGTTCTTGTGGGTACTGTGCAAGGTTGAGTGTATTCAATGACATAAAATGGGAGGGACGCCACCTGAAATCTTTTCCATGAGCTCATGAGCACATTGTTGGAGTTTCCCAAGGTCGACACTCTTAGCTTTTATCTCTTCCATGACAGCCTAAAAGGTGATAGAGAAAGGCTCTTTCTTCCACACCGAAATCTTGTAGTGTAAACATTTAATAATTGAAAAACAAACCATTTTCTAATGTTTTGCTAACCTTGGCCTGTCCTGTGGCTTCTTGCAGATGAAGCATCCCTCGCTCTGCAGAGCGGAGCTCAGCTAAGTCCTGATCCACAGATATAAACCATTGCTGAAGTCTATCTGTCCTCTCCTGGAATAGCTGAGCTCTTGGAAGAATGTCCTCCAGAATCCTGTGTCTATCAAAACAAATCACATTTCATCACTAGTGTCAGATTTACTCACCCAAAAGCATGGTCATTTTATATGTAAGTCAGACAGCCCCATCTAAGTGGGTCATTCTGGGTCCAGACTGACCTGCTGTTGGCGCCCTGAAGTAGAGCCTCCCACTTGAGTTTGAGCTGTGCAAGCTGCACTTTGGTCTTTTCACCATCATTTCCCTGAAGTCCCTCTGCCAAGTGTGGACCCTCCTGCATCATGGTCTCCATATTGAGTCTCCTGTCCTCTAGGAGTCGCTGTAAGAGCTGCAGGACAAGAAACAATTTATTATGCTTCCTCCAAGAGCAAGGGCTTGCAAGGAAGTGGTTCTCAATCCTGGTCTTGAAGATGTCTCATTGTAGATGTCTCGCTTAATTAATTTATATCATCAGTTCATTAGCAGAGGCTCAGATACCTGAAGTGCCAAATCCAAAATATTATCCAATCTAGAAAAGCACCAAAATGCGCAGTTCTGTGGTTCTCCAAGAATTCAGAAACACTGGCAAATGGAGGTCCATTTATAATTTTAAGGCCTACTCCTGGGTCAAACTTTCAATGCTGCTCATGGGGTTTCAAGCGATCCTGAAGACCTAATTAACTGGTTCTGTCTTCAGAAGCAGGGTTTAAGACCTATGGCAGGGGTAGACAAGTTTAGTCCTAAAGAGCCACGGTCCTGGAGAGTTTAGATCCAACCCTGTAAAAAACCTCACCTGCAATAGCCTAAGTAATCCTCAAGACATTGTTTAGGTTGGTTAGGTTTGTTTGATTAGGGCTGGAACTAAACTCTGCAGGGCTGCGGCTCTCCAGGACCTAACTTGCCAACATATGTGCCGTTTGGCAAATTTTGGACTTGAACGATTTTTAACAGGGCCACTACTTTTTAAGTGGCTTACATAAATCTGAAAAAAGGAAAGGATGTGATGTGTGGCCACGTTTGGTGACCAATATTGCTGGGGGTTCTGTGCCATGCTCAAGGGACTCAACTCAGTCGTGGTGTTCACTCCCCCCCACCTGCAATCCCTGCCGGACCTGAGACTCGAACCCACAACCTTACAAGTCCGACTCTCTAACCATTAGGCAATGACTGCCCCCATCTCTGTTCATCTCTTTCGGCCACAGGCTACTGATGAAGCTTACAGAATTACCTTCCTAATGCAGTTTTGTAGAACACCCCCAACTTTGCTCTTTTGAAGACACTGATTGAGGAAGCAAACCCACATTTGGTATATAGAGGTATTGCTGCTTCTGAGAATTTACAAGCTTTATAATCCACCTTGTTTTTTTCATTGTGGAACTTAAGCCAAACGCTTGTATCATGTGTCATAGAAGCATTGTGGGCATTCAGGTAAGTTTCACCTTATTCACTAAGCTAACAAAGGTGGTTATCTCAAAAAGGTGAATTGCTTTGTTTTTCCCCCTGCATTCCCATATCAATCAAAAAGGCTTATTATATGCATGACCTTACCTAGTATGCTTCTCAGTTCAAGAAAAGTTTAAGAATGAGAAATTACATGGCAAGGCTTTACATCAATGTTCTCTTTTTATTATTTATTTCTGTATATATTAATGTAATAACTTATTGTTTTTTTTTGTTGTTGTTATATAGCACCAACAGAGTTTGTAACATACCTTCTGTTCTTGCAGTTGGGCTTTGACCACTTTAAACTCTGAGGATGGTGGTTTTTGATTGGCTGTCAGCTCTTCAATCTCGCAGACCCAAGTCAACAGTGTCTCCAGATTTTGCTGGAATTTCAACGGATCCCTGAACTCATCTTTCAGAGCCAAAACACTTCTGCCATCCTTAACATAAGAGCAGACAATATGCTAAAATTAAACAAAAATCACTTTTTTTCAAAGAAAGTACAATTTAAAAAAAAACTGAAATGTACCTTCCATTGTTCTAGACTTGATTCCTGGTCTGAACTTGACTGACCATCACTCTGCAGCTGTGAATCAGAACAATTAATTTAATTGCAAAATGAACAAATTGGAGATACATTGTTGATACGTTGTCTCCAAAATCGGTTAAATGAAAATGGTAAATGATGTTATAAAAAAAAATAGGAATAAAGACAAACATGTTAGGTTCTCGATGAAGAAAAAAATAAAAAATAAATTGAATAACCTCTGCAAGTTCCTCAGCAGCTCCAGTAAGGACTCTAACAGTTCTGGTAACAATAGGGTCACCTCCTTTCCCCGCAGGAGGATACTCTGTAACCTCCACAATCTCTGTCACAATTGTCTCTGTCACCTCTGTGACTTCTGTAACCTCTCGAGTGTTGAGAGGCTTCCAGGGCCAGGGGCTTCCAGAATCCCTTCTCTGCAGGCTGGCTCTCCTGTCCACAGATCCATACTGACTCAGAGGGGATCTTCTATATTCTGGAATATTACACTTGCTGGGCAAGGACCCATTCCGTGGTGTTTTTACAGGGGATGGAGTGCTTCGCCAGGCATTGTCCAGAGTGCTAGTAGTGGTGACAGTAGGGGCAGGGGAACTCCTTTGCTTGTCCGGTGTTGGAGTTTGTCGAAGAACCTCTTCCAAGTCCTCTTTGCTTGATTCTTCTTTAGGAGGCTCCGGGAGCGGCCATTCTCTCCGTTGCTGGTAGCACTCTTTTAAGACGCTCTCATCTGACTTAACTTGTTTGGACTTTTGTCCCAAACAGCTAGGTCTGCTAATGAGGTTACCCATGATTCTTCATTCCACGGGTTAATCTGGTCCCTGTGCCATACATACAGGCGTCACCTAAACTACCTACAACACAAGGAAGGTCAAAGTGAGAAGTACTCTTCTTATACAGTCGCAGTAACACCTGTACCCTTCCAAGAAAACAGTATTAGTTTCCAGTTTTCCACTGCAGTTTTCAAGAGAGATTCATCCAGCTCTGACAAAGAGCACTAAGCTTAAATCTCAATTAGATTCCTTGCTATCCTACAAAGAAGAGTCTTTCACGCCAACAAACAGCACCATCATTATTTATACAGCAGAGACGGTAACACTTGACTGAGGCTCTGTCCTGACCAAGAGGGGCCAGATTACTGCGGGAGAACTACAACATGAACACAGAATTTCTAGTACTAGCCATACAAATGCAAGTGACAAGCCTGTTTATGAGGGCAGTCTCCTCCAGGATACCCACGGTTCCTCCTGGCAGCCACAGCTACTGTCCTCTGCCAAGACTATCCCCGGGATGGCCCTGGGAAACCATTTAGCTCCTGATCAAATATGACAGGCATGGAAATGCTGCTTCATTTCTTTGCCACAAAAGAATGAACAGTGTTTTTTTTTTTTAGTGCACGTGTTCGTGGTTTACTGGGAAACACAGACCACATGCCTGAGGAGCAGGACAGTTTAAATTTTTAAGTTTAAGTGCAAAAAACACCTTTTCAGGGATTTTCAACTAAATACAAGTCTTTACTAGTGATCATCACTGGTTATTTCAACAGTGATTTCAACTCATAGAAGATTGCAAATTGTGTATGGAATATGCAAAAGTGACCCACTTGTTTAGTGAATTTGGCTATAAATTTAGGACTACTAAAACTGTTATACTCCACAAAATTGTTCATTTATAGTGCAGGAGACTTAGTGAAATTAGACTATATTTGATTTCTCAACTTTGTCTCAGACGTATCTCCTAAAATTCCATTAAAAAATAATACACAGGAGACACTGGAGCTAAAAACAACTCTCATCACTGTGCTACCTATTTAAGTCTAAAAGTAAGAAATAAAAAGACATACATTAACAATATAAAGCTATAACAATGAATGTACTCGAATTTTAGATCAATTTGTGAGTTCATATCTAAATCTCTAAATGTTGATACTTTAATGTCTGCACATCTATGTCAGGAGACGCAAGCGTTCTGGGGTCTTTTTCAAAACTATTAAAAGTAAATTAAACAGATCAAATTTTTCTTTCGTCTAGATATAAAACAGAAAACCTGTTACCCAACAAATTTGCAAACCTCTTATCTTAAAGAATGCAATGACATGTTGGCCTTTGGTTGACGGTTTTGTTTGCGCAGGAATTACAGAGCTGTGTTGAATCCAGATAAGCATGCATGTTAATTGCACAGGTGATCTGGGTCAGTCCAGGTCATTGCGGTTCACTGCATGCTAATGGCGGGTGCTGAGGGATCTGGCTCCAGACAGCGGACAGACTCAGTGTTTCTAGATCACTGGAGCAGAAGACTTGGTATCAGCCCACATTTTAGCAGGGTGGATTAGCTTGTATAATGTGTGAATTGACATTACTAACACGTGACAGGAAATGAGTTTGATGCTGTGGACGATAGCTTGATTGAGCTAAACTATTACTAAGATCTTTATGAAATAGTTTTAAGAGACTCATTGGTACTGATACTGAAACTGGTGAATGTTAAACATTTTCTTCTTTCTGTTTCCATAAAGTGAGTGCCATAAAATCCATGTAATCAATCTGAACAATGTCACCAATGACAAATGCTCTTCTCAAATCAAGTTTAATTATATTAACCCATTCCATCCATCTCATGCCCATCTTAAATCCTTAATGGATTACACAAAGAGGACGGGAAGAGGTTACAAAGCTAAATGTCAATAATGTCAGTCTTTTGAATATAAAGATTCGCAGGTGTTATCACACCTGCAATGGCTGTTTGCATGGATTTAGAGATGACACATTTTACACCTCAATGCTGACCATTTCATTAGAGGTGATGCCATCTTTTGTATCTGATCGTCTAAATGTGACCCTGGACACAAAACCAGAAATGATGTATACATCATCTGAATAAATAAGCTTTCCACTGGGGCATGGTTTGTTAGGATAGGACAATATTTGGCTGAGATACAACTATTTGAAAATATGAATCTGAGGGTGCAAAAATCGCTGTTAAAGTTGTCCAAATTAAGTTCTTAGTAATGCATATTACAAATCAAAAATTAAGTTTTGATATATTTATGGTAGGAAATTTACAAAATATCTTCATGGAACATGATCTTTACTTAATTTCCTAATGATTTTTGACATAAAAGAAAAATTGATCATTTTGACCCCTGCTACTTTTGACTGGTTTTATGGTCCAGTGTCACAAATGAGCTAATTCCCTTCATAAAAAGACCAGCTTAGATTGGCACAAATTACAGGTTGCTTTGGTGCTTGTCTGGCTTGTGTAAAACTAACCTGATGTTGGTAAACCTGCGTGGTTTTTCTGGTAATTCTGTTTTAAATTAAACTGGTTAAGCTCAAGAAACCTTGTCAAAGTGGCACACTAAAATCCACATGCACCAACCTCTAAATCACAACATACACTCTTAAAAATAAAGGTGTTTCGCAATGCCTTAGAAGAACCTTTTTGTCTCAATGGTTCCATAAAGAACCTTTAGCATCTGAAGAACCTTACTGTTTCACAAAAGGTTCTTTGTGGCAAATAATGTTCTTCAGATTATTAAAAGGTAAGCATGAAATGGTTCTTTAAAGAACATTTGACTGAATGGTTCTTTGTGGAACCAAAAATGGTTCTTCTATGGCATTGCTTGAAGAACCTTTATTTTTAAGAGTATACTGTCCAACGGTGACTAGTTCATTTTATGATACAGATTGATTCTCCTCCTGTTTATCAAGGCTTTAGTTTAACCAGCCATTCTCTAAACCCAACTCTAATGTATTCTCACATTTAAGACCACCCTGTGTAGCCTCTTGATATTGATTTATGAGGCATGTCACAGACTGGCCCACCAGTGTGCTAGATTAACCCCTGTGATGGACAGCTTTGTGCATCAACAATCCATAAAGCATGATTAATATAGTCCCATCGCTTACAACAATTGACTCAAACTGAACGATTCTTCTGTTGTGTTTTAATGAATGATAGTCAAACAAATAAAGGCAGCAGAGATGGTCCACTCTGCCTGTCATACCAATGGGTGTGGGTACTGTCAGAGAGCACCATGACAATACCCTTTCCTAATCTGACCTCAATATGGCAGACAGACGGTGTATACTGGTGTCATGCCACGTTTTGCTGGTGGATAAACTCATATAGGCAGTAAGCAGCGAGAGTGATGGCTCTCTTGGGATGTACGTTTGTCTTTTTATGGATTTCCGTATAGTCATAAATCAGTGCTGTCTATGTAGGTGAGTTAGTACAGTGCTCATGATAATGGTTTCTCTAATTAAGACCCACTAGAAACCTAAAAGTGTCTGGTGTTAAGTGAATGCATAAATGCATAACATAATTAAACCCCATAATTTAGCATAATTAATATACTATATTAGTCAACATGCTGATATAGAATCTAAAAGTTGTTTCAGTTCTAAAACAAACTGAGGAAGAATATGTAATTATGTAACATATATATTTACCACACGTACTAATAAAAGAAAATAGATACTCACAGCAGTGAATGCAATCACACAGCATGCAGCAAGTGAACTAATTACATCCAAATCCTCGCAAGCTGTTTGAACCCGCACCAAATTTGTGCCACAATCCCCTTCAGTGAAATTCAAGTGGTTTTGATAGCATCACTGTCTCCCTGCATCCAAAGCAGCTGCTGGTTTCAGTGAGAAAGTTTGAATGAGCTCAGAAAGAGGTGGCGGTTGTGTCGGTTGGGGTCTCGCTGGTGCATACTTACCCCCGTGCATAGAGGAGGACAAACGGCTAACCGAACAATTCCTCAAGTTCCTCCGTCATCATTCAAACAGGAGAACAAAAAACCTGTCTTCTCTCAGCATCCTTTGAGAGGCCTTCCTTTCCAGACGTATAAACATGCGAAACCTTCACATTCACTTGCTCAAACAGGACCTCACTTGCTCACAAATCCTGGTTTAAACACACACACATACACACAGTTTATGCAAGATGACCCATGCTTTTCCGTCGCCCACAGCCACAAGCAAACAATGTCCCTCTTTCCCTCCGGCTGCCCCCTCCCGTCAGCGGTATTCTCTCTCTCGTGCCTTTGTTGTCCACAGTCCCATAGAGGAATTCCTTGCTGAGGCAACCGATGGGTTCAACTGCTGAAAAAGTCCTGTATGCTGGGTTTCAAGGTCCAGGATGGTGGGTATTTTGGTAGAGTAGAGTTAGGGCAGGTCTGTAAGTCGCCAGCCTGTTGTGTGAACTCTTGTGCCAGACATTTAGACAGAGGAGCAGTCCCTTCACCTCCCTCTTTCCCTCCCAGCGTTAGCCCCTCCCCCAGCTCCTCTTTTGGCTCACAAACTCCGCTTCTAATGAAAACGAGGAGGATAAAAAGCTTTCTAAAGACCCCCAGGCTGCTCCCGAACATTCACATGTTAAGTGACAGCTGCCTCCAGCCCCTTGCTCTCGTTTTCCCCTCCCTCTCCGCAGCAAGTGCGGGGCAGACCGAAGCGGGCTACAAAAGGAGCACACAAACCCCCATCACTATTCAAAGCCCCCGCCACAGCTACAAAGACGACTAATTACTGTAAGACATCTCTGATTACTTTCAAGTCACTTTCAGGCCTAAACAAACGAAGAACAGTAGAGGAACCGATAGAGCGGAGGACTCTGCCACGTCTGGCCGAGTTTCATGGGAGTTGCGTGATGCTGCGTCTCTACTTTTGCTGTCTTTTCTGCTCCATTGCTGCTTGAGAATAGAAGGTTCTATGTGTGTAGGTGTCAGATCTCAAATAATCTCTCTGATTGGTTCCCATGGGGCAAAGAGGGAGAGTGAGGACAGGTGTATATAGCAGGTGCAGTGAGGGGGACGAGGAGGAGGAGGTGGCTCAGGTGTGTTGCAAACACACAATTCCACCATTCTTTTAGCACACAAAAGACTCTACCCAACACCTGCACTACTACTTATCCTTTATCCCACACAAGAAACACTCAGTTGCTCAATAGGACAGGTCAATAACATATGGAAGAGAAGTGGAAGAACTTGGGATGTCAATTTACATACAGTGGCCCCCAAAAAACACTTCAAAAAGCATGATGTCAATACAGTAGATACAAAAAAATAAAATAAATAAAAAGTACAGTCTGGCACAAGAACTGATTTTCATTCAGCCACTAAAAACCAAAAAAACACCAGCTGATTCAGACATGTACAGTTGAAGTCAAAATACATATACCTTGCTGAATCTGCAAAATGTTAATTATTTTACCAAAATAAGAGGGATCATACAAAATGCATGTTGTTTTTTTATTTAATACTGACCTGAATAAGATATTCCACATAAAAGATGTTTACATATAGTCCACAAGAGAAAGTAATAGCTGAATTTATAAAAATTTTGAACCTCGTTCAAAAGTATATACGCTTGATTCTTAAAGGATAACTATTGCCAAAATGCAACCTGGGCTGTTTTTTTTTTTTTTTTACTGTAAACGAGACAAACTTATATCTAAAAGCATAATTACGACAAACGAGCCGTTTTTGAGATTGACCGTGATTTCGTTTTGTGGTCAATGGCCGGTGAATGGGAGTACTAGGGGCATAACTTTGAGCTCATCAAAATCAATATTTTTACGACACTAAGAAGGCTCGACACCATGAAACTTTGCTCGAAGTATCGCCTGGGTCTCTACACATGAACTCCAGCATTGAGAACATTGTTTGTGTACACAGAGTTTACTAAAAAGAAAGTTTTTGAACAACTCACTTTCACTGTTTGAGTTTCCGGTCGCGGTTGTCTTGCCAGTCAAGAAGTGTCGATCTCCGAATGCCAATGAATGAACTTCATAGGACGAAATATTAGGCTTATATGAGGCTCTTTTAACAACTAGAAGGTTAATATTGTTTTTCACTTGCGACAAAACAACGAATTAGCCGTGCATTTATATGGAAATATGCTTTAGGAGCTATCCATCTTTACTCTCCTCGCATTCGGAGATCGACACTTCTTGACTGGCTAGACGGCCGCGAGCGGAAACTCAAACAGTGAAAGTGAGTTGTTCAAAACCTTTCTTTTTAGTAAACTCTGTGTACACAAACAATGTTCTCAATGCTGGAGTTCATGTGTGGAGACCCAGGCGATACTTAGAGCAAAGTGTCATGGTGTGTCGAGCCTTCTTAGTGTTGTAAAAATATTGATTTTGATGCGCTCAAAGTTATGCCCCTAGTACTCCCATTCACCGGCCATAGACCACAAAACGAAATCACGGTCAATCTCAAAAACGGCTCGTTTGTCGTAATTATGCTTTTAGATATAAGTTTGTCTCGTTTACAGTTTAAAAAAAAAACAGCCCAGGTTGCATTTTGGCTATAGTTATCCTTTAATACTGTGTTGTTACCTGAATGATCCACAGCTGTGTTTTTTTGTTTTTTTTTTGTTTAGTGATAGTTGTTCATGAGTCCCTTGTTTGTCCTGAACAGTTAAACTGCCTGCTGTTCTTCAGAATTCTTTCAGGTCACACAAATTATTTGGTTTTCCAGTATTTTGTGTGTTTGAATTCCTTTCAACAATGACTGTATGATTTTAAGATCCATCTTAGGACAACAGAGAGACTCATATGCAACTATTACAGAAGGTTCACTGATGCTCCAGAAGGAAAAACCATGCATTAAGAGCCAGAATGAAAACGCTTTTATTGATTTTTTTTTTTTTTTTTTTTTTTTGAAAACAAGAAAATAATTTTTACTGGTCTTGAAAATCCTTCTTGATTTAAGAATTTTTATCTCAAATTTCTTTATTAGATTTTCTACATGGAATATCAACTCAAATAAACAAACTCAGATAAACAAATAATTTTTCCTTCCATGTTGTTACTAATAATTCCCAAAAAATACTTCCCTCCCTCAACAGCCAATAACTTCCCATTGAAAAAAAATAAAATAAATAAATAAATAAATAAATATATAACAGGCAGAGGCAAAAGTAAAACATTCAAAAAAACATGAATAAAAAATATGTATTTATATATTACTGCTCATCTTAAGTTTCAAGAGAGTTTGCCAGCAGATAATCTAAAAATGAGCGGCACACCTTGAGTCAAATTTTTTCCAATTTAATGCAAGTAAACACTTCTTTTAGCCATGTATCAAAAGAGGGGGATGTGAGAGATGTGTTTCCATTTGGATGAGGATGAGATGTCTTGCTAGTAAAGTAGTAAAAGCTAAAGCCTTTTGGACCTTTACTGAAAGGTTAACATCTACTGTCAACCCAAAAATGGCCCAAAGTGGATTTGTATCAAGATTTATGTTGAAGGCATCTTTCAAAGTTTTAAATATTTTAAAATAATCAAAATATATCAATCAAATAATTTAGGGCATTCCCATAACATGTGGATGAGATCCGCTGGTGATTGCTTGCACCTATTACATGCATCGCAGACAGAGGGGTATATTTTAGCAAGTCTAGCATTAGTATAGTAAGTTTTAAGAATTTTTAGATATTTTGACTGGAAGCAAGACAAAAAATCTAAGTAAGAAAACCATTTTTTGCAGTGATTAAAAATAAAAAGATAATTACAATTTTAGTTTTGCAAGTTTATTTTCCAATTCTGACCTTTCTTCTCAGAATTGTGAATTTATATCTTGCAGTTGTAATTCAGACTTTTTTTTAATCCTGTGGCAAAAACCAGCTTCCACAAGGTAAATCTAGACAGTGCAGGGATTGTTGCTGCCAGTGTCTGCAGGTGTTACACCACTATAGTTCCTCCTTTAGATGTAAATGTGTTATTGTCTCACTGTCCTGTCTCCTGTGATCACAGAATACAGTGAGTGTAAGAATGTGAGTGTTGACCTTGAGCGTAATGAGCCGGGGTGATGGTGAGGTGTGGGTCATCAGAGAGGACACCACCCACATTAGCAGCGGGACACACCCACCCGAATGAAATGAGTCTCTCAGTTGTCCCAGAAAACAGGGAAGTGGAATGAGGAAGACAGGAGAATAAAGATGAAAGCTCGTGAGAGAGCGGCAGAGTGCACACATCTGCTTTATGATGATGAATGTGTACCTCTAATTCAGTAGGGACCCGCAAAAGAGGGGACATCACGGCCACTACACTAACCACAGCACTTCAATTATTAACCCCGGCCCATCCCCCATCGAGACAGACAGCAAAATAAAACAGACAAAAGGAGGAGACCAGGAAAAAAGAGGAGCAACAATGCCTGTCACCCTGACTGTCCTGGGAAAGTGAATTCAGTGCTGTGAACCCATGAGGTCAAGTTATTTAACCTGACCAGCCTCTTAAACAGAGACGGGACATGAGTTATGGAGCTAAAACAGACCACCTCTGAAATTTCTCGTCTTGTTTTTTTAGCCAAATTATCTAAAACTTCTTTTTTTAGACAAGTAAAAAAATATGTTCTTGTTTTCAGAGAAAAAACAAGTCAACATTAAGTGAGTTTTTGCTTAGAACAAGCAAAATAATCTGGCAATGGGGTAAGACTAAAAAAAAAAAAAACAAGAAAACAAGATTATTTTTCTTACCCCATTGACAGATTATTTTATTTGTTTCAAGCAAAAACCTACTTAATTTTGACTTGAATTTTTCTGAAAACAAGACAATAATTTTTACTCGTCTGGCAAATCGTTTCTCATTTAAGAGTTTTTAGGTATTTTGGCTGGAAACAAAACAAAAAAATCTAAGTAAGAAAAGCATTTTTTGGAGTGCATGGCAAGATCAGATTTGGATATATATATATATATATATATATATATATATATATATACACATACACATATTATCATATAATCATATAAAATGTATAGATAAAAAAAGTGAGAATTGTGAGATATAACAGCAGAATTGCAATAGCAAGATAAACTTGTGAGATAAAATGTAAATTATATGTTTTTTTGTTATTATTTTAATATTTCTTTTCTGCTTGTTCATCGATATACAACTTGTTTTATATTCTAAGCAGATCATGCTTCACATCGCAATATTTACATTTAAAATAATGAGCAAAAGATTTAATTTTTTTTTTAACTTTTAAGCTCATAAAAATGTATTTCATGATTCCTTTCTACAAAATGTTGGGCAGCACAACTGTTTTTAGCAAATCAGCATATTAAAAAAGTAAGAGTTTTAAAATGCATTTATTTTATAAGTATAAGTATAGTTCAAGTTAATTAACATATTTACTGACATATTGCTTGAAATGCTGTTCTTTTAAACTCATAGAATCCTGAAAAATTAAGTGCTTCATGGTTCCTTTCCACAAAATATTGGGCAGCAACATTGATAATAATTATAAATGTTTTTTGAGCAGCATATTAAAAAAGTAAGAGTTTTAAAATGCATTTATTTTATAAGTATAGTTCAAGTTTATTAACATATTTCCTTGACATATTGCTTGAGATATACTGATATAAAAATTTTTTTTAAAGTTATTATTTCTTTTACTACTTGTGCACAATGCACATTTCTTAATATTAAGCCTAAAATATGTTTTAATGTCACTATTGATGAGGATTGTATTATCTTTAAACAATAAATTCCAACTAAGCAGACAATAAATATACCATTTTAGTATACTAAAAATACAATTGCAGGATATTTTTATTACATAATATGCAAATGTATTTGTAGTATACTTAGCATGAAATAAATGTATTTTAAATACATTTTAGTATTTTTTTTTCACTAGGAATGACACTAAAGACTCTGAAGAAAATTCAGCTTTGATTTAACAAATAAATTACATTTTTAAATGTATTCACATAGAAAACAGCTATTTTAAACGTTTAAACGGATGCACAGATGAATATCCAAAGTAATAATTAGAGACAAAATCAAAAAAACGAGTGCAGTTGTGTCCACATTTGGCAGTGCTGTACTGCCATTATATACCCAATCTGACAAAGACACCTGATCCAGGCCTGTTCACTCAGAGGGAAAATCAAATTGCCCTCCCATATCAGTTACCTAAGTGTGTGAATCATATGACAACATTAAAAGGAGTGCACTTATTTTTATATTTAGTTTTTTTTTTTCACTTCTATTGCAATGCCAATCTTCTGAGCTTACAAATTTAACTTCATGAAAAATCTAATAACATATGCAATGCACAAAATCCATGCATCTTAACAAATATTCAGCAGTTCACATGCATATGTTTATATTGTCCATAAAAGCAGTGATATGAGTAATAATTCAGCTTGAATCTATTGTGTGCCTCACATGTGGCTCGTATGTTGAGAGAGCAGCAGATGAATCAGCGTAATGCCAAATGGGTTGCAGATGTGGCCAAATTTGATCACGGGTCCCCTGTGTTTAAATACCCAGAGAGCCCTAAAGTGGATTAATCCTACAGACATGTTCTCCTCCCCCACTATTCCTGCTTCAAATCAAATAACACACAATGGCTCCTCCAGTACATAATTAGCACCTCAGCGGACAGATCGCACGCTGCCGGTGAGCCCCGGCCTGATGATTAATGAAAGACTACAGATGGATCTCCTTTGGGCAGCAAAATCAAAGTGTCATTCAACAAACACAGAGATGTAACGGTCACTTCCCAAAACACACTGACGCTGACCGGCTCATTGTGAAGGGCTTCCCTGCTGGGATACTGGAAATGAAACCATCACAGGGGATTAAACACATGGGGCGACAAAAGAGGCTGACAGTGTGGTTGTTTGATATCAAGCAGTGAGTAAACCACAATCATGTCACCCTTTTGAAAGAGTAGTTACAAGCTACTAACACAGTCGCTGCATACAGTATGCTGAAGCTAGTAAAGAGGCAACAACCTTTTAAAATATGTGACCCTGGACCACAAAACCAGTCTTAAGTCGCTGGGGTATAAGTGTAGCAATAGCCAAAAATACATTGTATGGGTCAAAATTATTGATTTTTCTTTTATGCCAAAAATCATTAGGAAATTGAGTAAAGATCATGTTCCATGAAGATTTTTTTGTAAAATTCCTACTATAAATATATCAAAATGTAATTTTTGATTAGTAATATGCATTGTTAAGAACTTAATTTGGACAACTTTAAGATGATTTTCTCAGCATTTAGATTTTTTTGCACCCTCAGATTCCAGATTTTCAAATAGATGTATCTCGACCAAATATTGTCCTATCCTAACAAAACATACATCAATAGAAAGCTTATTTATTGAGCTATCATATGATGTGTACATCTCAGTTTTGTAAAATTTAACCTTATGACTGGTTTTCTGGTCCAGGGTCACATATATGTGATGCTGGACCACAAAACAGTTTTAAGTAGCATGGGTATATTTGTGGCAATAGCCAAGAATACACTGTATGGGTCAAAATTATCAATTTTTATTTTATGCAAAAAATCAGAAGAGTCATGTTGCATGAAGATATTTTATAAATTTCCTACTGTAAATATATCGAAACATAATTTTTGGTTAGTAATATGCATGGCTAAGAACTTCATTTGGACAACTTTAAAGGAGATTTTCTCAATATTTAGATTTTTTTTTTTTTTTTTTTTTTTTTTTTTGCACCCTCAGATTCCAGATTTTAAAATAGTTGTATCTCAGCCAAATATTGTCCTATCCTAACAAATAAATGGAAAGCTTAGTTATTTACATATAAATCTTAATATACAAAAAAAATCTGAAAGTTAAATAAATAAGCTTTCCATTGATGTATGGTTTGTTAGGATAGGATTTGGATAGGATTTTCTACAATATTTGGTCTAACTATTTGAAAATCTGGAATCTCAGGGTGCAAAAAAAATCCAAGTTGTCCAAATGAAGTTCTTAGCAATGCATATTACAAATCAAAAATAAAGTTTTAATATATTTATGGTAGGAAATTTACAAAATATCTTCATGGAACATGATCTTTACTTAATATCCTAATGATTTTAGGCATAACATAAATCATTAACTTTGACCCATACATTGTATTTTTAACTACTTAAGACTGGTTTTGTGGTCCAGGGTCACATATGAAAAAAATTACATACAAAACAATGAGGATTTTCTTAATGAGGATTTCTTTTTTTTTTTCTTTTTTTCAACCTTAACGGATAAACATTTAAATAAACAGATAATTAACAAGCACTAAAACTCAGAAGACACCCTGATTTATAATGAAAACTGTGATTTTGCGGTATGAAATGCTGCACAGAGAATCAAAACATCATCAGTGACTGAGTCTTTTTGAACAGCTTCATTTATGTCAGTTGTCCAAAAAAATAAGCTTGCAAAATGAACAGGACAGCCTAATTCTACTTAAGAAATATTGATAACTGAATACCTTAATGCATAATGTAAAGTACAAATGATATACTGAGTACTATTTCATTATTAACTGAGTACTGTTAGAATATAAATTGTAATATGTGAAGCATTGTGCAATGCATGACAATAAAATACAATAGTGTGCTATATTGTTGTAGTATGTTCATTGCTGTATGTATAATTCAGCAAAAAGCTTACAGTTATGATACAAAAAGTAAAGGCAATTCTTTTGCATTGCAAATGTTAGCAGTACATAAATACTGCAGTGTATTTTGGCTCATTACTAAAAAAGCTTTTATATTTTAAAAAGAAACATTACTAAAAACATTACTAAAAATGTACTAATGTTAGTAGCATACTTTACTTTTTTACTTATTATACAGTTGCTAAAATGTATTTTATACACCTGCTATTGTTATGTGAAAGAGCTATTTCTACCTGATCTTACCACTAAATGTATTTTTGTTGGAGTAACCTAATATATTTAGATTAATTTAGCAATGTTAACTGACATTTTTTTTAATTACCATTTTTTTTCAGCATACATTAAACTGTTGTGTGACACATCTGAGGCTGATTTGACAAACAGATGTGTGAATCTGCTAATTAATGTGAGGGGATCATGTTAGGGCTCAACCTCCACACCAGAGTCAATTACTGTGTGACAGCCACAGTCTCCTGTGAAAACTGACCCGCCCTGTTAACTAGATCTCAATATACCTGCTGTGATGACAGGACAATGCTGTAAAACCACCTCCAACAACAACATACTACATATGTCAACACCAAGCATTACTAGTGTGCATTACAAGAAACAAATGAGCTCATCCAACAAAAAATAGAAAATTCTGTCATCATTTACTCACCCTCATGTCATTGTAAACCTGTATGATATTGATATACTTTCTTAGATATTTTGAAATGAAAGCCAGTGCAGTCAAGCCTGAAATTATTCATACCCCTGGCAAATTCTGACTTAAAGTTACTTTTATTCAACCAGCAAGATTTTTTTATTTATTAGAAATGACACAGACGTCTCCCAGAAGATAATAAGACGATGTACAAGAGGCATCATTGTGGAAAAAGTGATTTATCAGCTTTTATTTACATTTGAACAAAAAGTGGCATGTCCAAAATTATTCATACTCTTCTCAATAATCAATAGAAAAGCCTTTATTACAGCAATCAAACGCTTCCTATAATTGCTGAGCAGCTTTTTGCATGTCTCCACTGGTATTTTTGCCCATTCATCTTTAGCGATGAGCTCCAACTCTTTTAGGTTGGAGGGTCTCCTTGCCATCACTCTGATCTTTAGCTCCCTCCACAGATTCTCAATTGGATTTAAGTCAGGACTCTGGCTGGGCCACTGCAAAACGTTAATGTTTTTGTCTGCTAACCATTTCTTCACCACTTTTGCTGTGTGTTTTGGGTCGTTGTCGTGCTGAAATGTCTACTGGTGCCCAAGGCCAAGTTTCTCTGCAGACTGCCTGATGTTGTTGTTGTTGAGAATTTTGATGTATTGCTCTTTTTTCATGGTGCCATTTACTGTGATTAGGTTCCCTGGTCCACTGGCTGAAAAACACCCCCAAAACATTAGGTTCCCACCACCATGTTTGACAGTGGGGATGGTGTTCTTAGGGTTGAAGGCCTTTTTTAAGCCAAATGAAGGCTACATCATTGTGGCCACAATCATTTGTTTCATCTGACCATAAAACAGAAAACCAGAAGTCTTCTTCTTTGTCCAGAAGAGCATTTGCAAAGGCCATGTGGGCTTTTGTGTGCCTTATCTGGAGAAGTGGTGTCCTCCTTGGTCTGAGTCCGTGGTACCCAGTGGTGTGCAGTGTCTATGGACTGTCTGCCTTGAGATTTTGCCACCAGCAGAGCCCAGATTCATCAGGATGGTGTAACGGCCAAAGCTATGTTTTTGCATACATTACATTATATTGTGAGGTGCCCTTTAAGAGACTGATCACGTAACATATAACTCACGCTGTGTGGAGATGACGTAGAATGACTACGTGACTGTTTTAATGAGAACCATACAGGTGATAAGTTCGCTCTGCCTTCTTGCTATTATTTTGCCTTCACTTTTATTTTGTAACGCCAAGAAAGAGTTAAACTCTCATGTATGAGAGGGGCGCGTTGTCATGTACCAACCATTAAATGTGTGGATCACCAACTTTGCCGTTTTCTATCTCTTTCATTTCACTAACTTGAATAGTTATCCGGGTTAGAGCGTTACAATGGCCTTGGTGGTGATCCTTGGATTCTTTTTTACCTCTCTCACTATCCTCCTGCCCAGCACAGGTGTCACTTTTGGCTTCCGACCACGTCCTCTGGGTTTTCCCGGTGCGGAACGTCTTGTATTTTTTAATAATACTTTGCACTGTAGCCGCTGGAACTTCAAAACATTTAGATATGGTCTTATAGCCCTTTCCTGACTTGTGAGCAGCCACAATGCGCAGCTGCAGGTCCTCAGTGAGCTCCTTTGTCTTAGCCATGACTGTCCACAAACCAACAGCAGAGATCTTCTGTTTTTCACCTGTTGAGTTGATTAAAACAGCCGTTCCCAATGAATCAGGGTAATCAGGATGCTTTAGAACAGCTTGGACTATTTGGACTGGTATAGAACTTTGGATTTTCCCATAGACTGTGAGAGTTTGCAAAGGGTATGAATAATTTTGGACATGCCACTTTTTGTTCAAATGTAAATAAAAGCTGAGAAATATTTTTTTCCCACATCATTCATTTCCGGTCCAGAAAAAAACCTTGCTGGTTGAATAAAAGTAACTTTAAGTCAGAATTTGCCAGGGGTATGAATAATTTCAGGCTTGACTTTAACTTAATGCAATCAATTATTTACTTGATTATAACTTGTGAACAGATATTTGACACCAATAATATGCACTACTATGAATCATATAATAATTTCATAATGAATCAAGCACTTATTTTCTGGTAGGACTTTTAAGGTTCCAATGAACGAACAACAAAAAATACTTCTAAAGCATTTACTAATCTTAGTTATATTTAGTTTCAACATTTACTAATTCATTAGTGAAATCAAAAGTTGTATCTGTTAATATTATTAAATAGACCTGAGCTAACATGAACTAACAATGAATAGTCATAACAAAAATTAATAACTAATATATTGCCCATTGTTTATGTTTATGTAAGTTAATGCAAGTAAGTTAAATTAAAAAGTGCTGCCAATTTGCAGTAACACTATTTTAAGGACAAGCTTCAGCTATTAGCATGCATATAACTAGAATATTGGCTGTTTATTAGTACTTATAAAGCACATATTAATGCCTTATTCTGCATGACCACTTACGCAGAAGTCGTAGTTTATAGTTTTCAGTGAGAACTGGTTTGAGGAAGTGTGACCCAATTTTCTTTTAACAGTGTATGGAACTTAACATTACTTATGCACTTGTGTGCTGTCCAAAGTATATGTAATAAGTTTACAACAATAAACTGAGCATTAAACACATTTTAAAATCTCTGTATGCAAGTGAAAGAGCCTCTGCTGTCCAGAGGAAGTGTGAAGTGTGTGTGTCTGAGCAGCGATGCACAGGAGGAGGGAGCTGATGTTTGTGGCTGTCATTATAAGGGTTGGGATGGGAAAAGGAGACCATGCTGTGCCGTAACCCTTCACCCTGCTCCATCATGGCTCTGTTTGCAGGTTATGTGTGCGAGGCTCATTTGAGATGCAGAGTTTGCCACAGGCTCAGGATAAAGACACACAGACACACAAAGACTTTACCGTTAGCAGGAAGCAATGGATGAGGCCCTGGGCAAGAATCAGACCCACTGACTCTAGTCATAATGGACGACACTGAAGAGTGAACAGCACTTTAGTGATGCACCAAAACCGAGATCAAAGTTCGCGTTTAGCCGAATCTAAAATCGAAAATAAAGTTTTGGTAATTAAACTTGATGTCATTTACTAAGACAAAACAAGACAAAGCGTGCTGCCCGAGACACTGCAGGTGAATAGGCTAAAAAGTATCTACTTATTATCACCTTACTTACTCAGTTGATTGATCACATTGATAATTGCGAACATTTTTTGTATTACAAGTTTTCTAAAATGTTAGGTTTAAATATGCAAATGAAGCACTATTTTTATGAAATATGCACTAATTTGCAAACACTGGATGAAGTCAGTTTCAAACTTGTTTAATTTTTTTTTTTTTGACATATTAGAGTCAAAAGTTTTTACTGAGGGGATTTTGGGTATCTCGTTTCGTCATAATTTGTGAGCCTGTTTCCACCATGCACTAAATAAAAAAATAAAGAATGAAAAAGATAATTGCAACTTTTTATCTTACAATTCTGACTTTTTTTCTCAGAACTGTGAAATATAAACTCACAATTGCGAGAAATAAAGTCAGAATTGCAAGATAAAAAGTTTGTAATAAAAGTTTGTATCTCGCAATTCAGAATTGTGTTATAAAGTGAGTCAGGGGCGTTGCTAGACCCTTTTCAATGGGGCACGTGGCCCAGTAAAATCTCAAATTTAAGTTATAATTTACGTTGATAATCCCAAAACAGACTTTTTTTTTTTCCTTGGCGGAAATAATCTTCTGTATGTTCCTCTGTAAACAAAACTATAGACAAAACTAATCCAAGACTGGCAGTGGATGGCTCAATTACTGTTGACGTGAGCGAGGCGGTAAGGAGATAAAACAGAAAGAGGAGTGTTACAACATTTCCATTGTGAACTGATAAGAGAACGTCCGCTGTAAGATTGTGTGTTTTTCTCCGGTCCGTCAGCGTCTCATCGAAGTCTAATGTGTTTTCAGAGTGCTCTCTCATGTGTGCGCAGGGCCCCACACAAACCTGCACCCCGCTCTCCTCAACCAGCCTTAACACAAAAGAGCTCTCCTCTGAGGAGCTGCACCTCACTCGCTCTCTCTCTCTTCTCTCATAGGACGGCCCTCCAGGGCTTCGGGATTTATGGCTATAGCTCAAGCATATTCTTTGAGCATATTTGATAGGGATGCTTAGCCCAGCACCATGGGGACAGTGTGTTACAAGCCTCACATCACCGCCTTTGATCAGCTTTTTTCTCATCAAAAAAAAGCCCCTGCCCACACAATAACCACTCGACAAAGAGGCCTGCATATTCCGGATGTGATCAGGATGGGACTCTTTTTTTTAACCCAGGTGGTCATGTTATAAGAATATTTTCCACATATTAAAATAATAATAAAAAAAGAATGAGAGAAAAAAAACATATATGTTTGGTTTCAGTTATAAATAAGGATCATTAGTCTTAAATCCAAAAACACAAAAACGCATGGCATAAATGTCTCTCCTCCAAACCTTGATGTTCTTCTCCTTACAGTATGATGCCATGAGAAATGAGACGTTATACTTCATATCAAGACAAAAAGGATGAAAACCCTGGGTGGAGTCTCAGTAGTGGCACAAAAGAAACTTGAGCTTATTCATTATTCAAATAAAAAGCTGTTGTATAATAAGTAACAGAGGAGAATGAAATAATGGCCATGAAATGTAAGTTTTGAGTGAAGATATTTGGTTTCTTACTAATTTTGGGGTGCAGATTCAAAATAATATTGTCTGTTTTGCTTACGCATGTCACACTTTCTCACAAAATATGATGCATTACATAGCATTTTTGCTTTCAACAGCCATTTGTAAGGTGAATAAGTTTTGTATTATTACTTAACAGTGGAAAAATCTGCCACAAAGACATGATTCCTGTCTTCTACTGAGCTATATTTTAAATTCTCCGCCCATTTTCACATGTATGAATGAATCTGAAGACACTAAAGAATAAAAAAAAAAAATCAGTTTTTACTGATATTTTTAGACTCATTATCAAATTAGTTAATATCAGGCCTTTTTTGCAAATCAAAATATTTTTTTTAAAGATGCATTGCTTGTTTGGGGAAGATATTGAAAAAACATTTATGAATAAGATGATTTTACATTTTTGTAATTTCTAGGCTACTAATTAAATGTAAGAGAATGATCATGTGACTCAAGCACAAAATGTTTTTTTTAATATTCTCAAATCATGATGGAGAACATGAGCACCAGTGTTGGGGAAAGTTACTTTTAAAAGTAATGCATTACAATATTGAGTTACTCCTTAAAAAAGTAACTAATTACGTTACGTTACTTTTTTTGGAAAGTAATGTGTTACGTTACTTTTGCGTTACTTTTTAAATCTGGGCAGGGCTTGCTTGTTTGTTTTTAATATAAAAAGTTCTATTTTTGGAAAATGTAAAAGCCTTTTCACACCAAAAGCCTCAGGCTTAGAAAAAAGTAAATTGACGTCTGTACAGTAGACCGCAGAAGAAAAAATGTCAACTCTTCAGCAAAAAAAAAAAAAAAAAAGGAAAACAAATGTTAGATTATCTTGAGTCATTTTGCTTATTAGTATGGATGAATTGGATCATCGGAGGTCGGCAGCAAAGACATCGGTTAATAAAATGGGATTAAATACATGAAGGATATTTGTATTATTTAACATATTTAATTATTGCAGGTTTGCATTGAATTTGACTGTTTTTATTCATTTTGAGGAATACTGTATCTGTTTTTTAGTGAGTGAGATGAATTAATGCATGTTCACATTTATTCTAGAACTAAAGTAACGATTTCTCTCAACATGGGGACAGTAACTGGTGGGGGGGGGGGGGGGGTAACTGGTGTTACTTATTTGACTCAGATATTTTCGTGTCAATTAAAAAGTAATGCGTTACTTTACTAGTTACTTGGAAAAAGTAATATTATTAGGTAACTTGCGTTACTTTTAATGCATTACCCCCAACACTGATGACCGCCAGGTTTATTATTAGGTATCCAAGTAATCTTGCAATTAAGCATTTTGTTTTTATGTTTTTAAGTGTTTTCAGAAGTGTCCTCAGATTTTTGGGCCGGAGTGTATGTGAGAGACTCACATCGGGATCCGATGGAGGGAGTCTCTTCTCCATAGTCTTCAGCCAGTGTCGCAGAGCCCTGATCTGCCCTCTGAACTCACTCTGCCACTGACTCCACTCTTCTGAATCCATCCTAGCAACAGTACAAGAACACATTCACATTTCACAAGTGGAGTGAGCAGAGCTGGAGTCTAGACAAAGAAGCAGCTCAAGAATGAATATCAAATACATATTTTTCACACAAGTCACATGTTTTGCTCACTTTTGCATACAGTTGCAACTGAAATTATTCAACCCCTTGTGAGACATTTTGCAGCAGAGAACATTTTGTGAAAACATTTCAACAATCACATGAGAACACTATTAGAGAAAGTTTAATAATACACATCTGAATAATTCTGAGAACGTAAGTTGATGAATAATGTAAACAAAAAAAAATTGCCTCTAAACGTTAATGTTCAAAATTATTCAACCCCCAATAGTCAAATTTGGTGCAGAAACTGTTATTCTTTAAAACCACCAATAAACACTGCTTGGGAGTGCTTAAAAGATCCTTGGTTTTCACTTTGAAACTGCTTTCTTTAAATTTAACCAAATATTTTCAATGAGAATTAAATCTGAGACTGAAAAGGCCACTCAAAGACATTCTATGACTGATCCCTGAATCAAGCTTATTTGGATGTTTACTTTGGGATAATTGTCCTTCAGGAAAGTCCATTGATCATTAGCTTCAGTCTTTGCTCCAAAGGCATCACAATTGTTGCCAAAATGGCCTGATACTTCAAAAAATCTGCCTCCCTGCTTGACCTGAATTCAGCAAGACGCTTTAACATGAAAGCCATAGTTGTCTGGTGTTCATGCTATACACTGAATTGAAATGTTTTCCTCCGTTTGTCAGGTCATCTTTCAAGTATTTGGCAGTACATTGCAGTTTTTTTTCTCAGTTGCTCTGATCAAGCATTTTACCATATTGTATTTTTTTTTTTTTTTTGTTCAACACCCTCAAAGGTTTCTGGTACAGCACACTTTAAACTAAGAAATAAGGCTGCCAGCTGTGTTTAATGTTTTGGAAATCTTCATGTAGCCTTACATTTTCTAATGTAATAAAACCAATCTTTTTTATAGCTTTTGAGAGAACTCTGTTGACTTTGCCATATTTGCTATATTCAACTTCAGCACATGCATGGACTACATGCATGTATGTGTAACAACCCAAGCTGATACTGCCTTTTTTTTTTAATAAATAAAGTTTCTAAAGGCTTAATTCTGTTTTAAGACATTTTTGACATAAAAACAGCAATGTTTAATAGGGGATTGAATAATTATGACATTGCTGTGTTATTAAAAAATCCTATAAATCAAAAACATTACATTATATATTGATATCACTTTTAAAATGCCGGTAATCTTTTATCTTTTATATGCAATATTTTTTTCATCTTTCATATTTATCATATGCAATCTCTAATTTTTATCATATTTGATATGCTCTGTTGAAGAAGAGCAAAACAGCGGCCTGAGACGGTTTGTTGGTCTAGTCTTGACTAATTTAGCTGATCTCTCAGTTTCAGCAGCTGAAAAATGCCCAGCTATGACCAGCAAATCAGTCTAGGTTGGATTGATCTGGATTTTTAGCAGGCATATGATTAGCAGGTCTTAACTGTAATATCATGGATTTTAGCACAACTTGAAATGCTGTTTATTTTAATATAATTTAGTAGTAGCAGAGCTTGCATTTGCAACATTTCAGTAATATATACGTAGATTCGGCGAAAGCTATTTGATTGGTTTAAGCTTATACCGAATAATTGTAATGATGTACTCAATAGAAAAAGGACATATTTAGATAAAACATATTCATAAGATAACCCCCCTCTCCCATCTCCTATAATATAATATAACATAACATAACACTATTAGATGTTAGCTCAGACATGACCTACAGCCTGAATATATTACATTTGTAGAATTTAATTTGAAAAATACATGGGGTTTATTATTAAATTAAAATGTAACATGGGAATGGACATTATATGTTTGGTTTACCCATAGTGTCTTCCTTTCTGTGCAGCTGCTTCCTGAAACACAGGGACACCAACCGAACACACACTTATTTCACCACAACAACCACATAGGTCTTGATTCATTCACAATTCACTATTATTTGCATATGATTTTTTTTTTTAAATCTCTCTGCTGATCTGAAGACTTACCGTAGGGTCACCATCATGTGGAGAAAGGCACGGCATTGGCACAGTTAATGCAGGAGGACCGGAAAGGCTGTCGGCAGTGTAATGGCACAAAGGTAGGCCATCCATAAATGTGTCTCCCTCTGGGTTCTGTCTTTCAGCCTACAGATTTAACATTATGATATCTGAGCCTGTCATTAAACTTCCCTACCACCACAGGACAGCATCCACTGAACAATGACCATTTCTCTAATCAGCACCAGCATTTTAGCATCTAAAAATGTGTACTTTACTGTTGATTTATTGGAATGTCATAGTAATATGGATGATCAATTAGATTAAACACAAGATAAAAGACAAACTCTACAAAGTCTGGAACTGATCTTTCCAAAATATATTTATTTACACTTGAGTATAGTGTTTTTTAACTCACTCTTTATTACCAGTATCTCTTAAAGAAAAAGTTCATCCACCAGTTAGTATTTCATACATCTTGTACTCATATGATCTTCCATATATTGGTATTAATTCAAAAATCTATTCTTCATTTTTTTAGAACACTTTATAGCAAGTTAGTAAAACATGCAAAAAATATTTTACAAATACAACATCGCAAAAAGAAAGAAAGAAAGAAAAAGTCAAGTACTTTCAAAAGACACAACAGTACAATTAATAATAAAAAACGAGCAAAGAAATACATGGGAGCCAACAAGACCAAAACACGTTTTTTGGCACAGGAAATGTAAAAATGAAAAATTCTAATTGCCGTACACTAAATGGGCCTAAATACATTCAGTCAGAAATGTAATCTGTATTTATTTGTGTTGTGTGAATATGCAAGGCTTTGTATACTGTATCTGTTGCATTGAGTGCTTCATTTAAAATCTCATGTTGGGGCTAGAATCTGGATCCAATTCTTTTGTTGTTTTGCTCCCAGCTGATGAAAACAAGAGCAGTCCACTAAAGTGTCAGTTCCTGATATGATATCCAAGGCAAACTTCAAGGTAGCCCTAGCTTCTAGTGTCTTCATGCAAATGGCGGATGCAATGGAAGGAGGAAACCCTCAGTGAGGCTCTAAAAAAACAAAATTAAAAATAAAACATGAAGCAACAAAATGAAAAAAAGGCCAACAAAACAGTGAATGAAGGGAAGCAAAAATATACTTGGTATCAAACATACGTTCATACAATGCAAAATCATAGAAAGGGGGTGAATTTTTAATAAATACCTGAATGTCTAAGGATGTGGACTGCTTATGAGCATCATTTATTTCTAGATCCAAGACAAGTGTGGTGTCATCCAGTCCTCCATATCTAGTACCTGGTGATCTCTGTGGGAGAAAAAAACATGACAAAATGCAAACTATAAATGACACAAGAACTATTATTTGGCTTAATGCTGTCAAGAAAATGCTTTTAAAAAAGCAGACATCCAGTATGCCATTCAATGTATTAAAAAAAGAAGCTGCTCAAGATTGCATTAACTTCTTCTAGAGGCACAGTGGCAGAACAGGGTAAGATAGGTGTTAAGACAATAAAAATTATTTTGAAAAAGTAAAACCAGTGTGGTCAGTAGGAAACAGCAGAAATAAATGTAAATTTTGTTCAACTTACAAGTACTACATTTCATCCAGATCTGTCCAGATGTTATGAGTGTGGAGGAATGGATCAGACACCTGAGACATCTGAAATCTTCATTGGATATCACATCAGTAGAGGACTGACAGTAAATCTGGGCCTTGGGAACTCCTTTATAGGGTAATCAGTTTTGAAAAGGACTTTGTGACTGGATCCAGTAAATGAAAAATGGACTTTCATAACAAGGGGACATTAAAATTGGCTTGTTGTACAAGTGCTTGCTCCTCCTTTAGTGTTTCTGTATAGGTGTAGTGTTTTTTTTTTTTTACATTCTGTGAAACCAGCTATAACTTTTATTTGATGTGATGGCTAGCATCCTCTAATATATCCATCTATCAAATCTATACAAATATGTAAAAAATAACCACACTCTTTGTTAATCAAATCTCTTTTTTTGTAAAACTTGGTATATTTTCTGGTATATTATCCCAAAATAAACCAAAGTATAAAAAGAATTTTCTAAAATAACATGTAGAAATGCAATAGTAAGTAATATTAAATATAGTCTAATCAGAAAAAAATCTCCAAAAATGTATTTGCTGCATTTTAACATTTCCTGAATTTAGACGCTGTACTTAAGTATACAATAAGAAAAAAGAAAAATGTCACTTTCAAAATATGCAATATCTGTATGAACTGAAATAAACCTAAATTAGACAGTTTGAACTATAATTAAAGCTAACCAGGTAATAGTTCTTAAGCATCCAAAATACATCAAATGGGAACTTAACCATCGCCAGACAATGAGATACTGGTAGTTTTTGGAATGCATTTTCCTATACCAAACACATGCAAAAACAGAATAAAGTGGGTTTTTTTTTCTCTCTAATTAATTTATGTGTATTATGTAACTGTAGTGTGTATAGAGTCAGCATTGATATGAAAGCTGCAGGACCATGTGGTAGGGTTGTGGTGAGGTCCGGCTTTAAAATCTGCGGTTGTAACTAGAGGAAGTATATGAGGACGACGAAAGGTTAATGCTGAATCCAGAGCCAGTAGCATCAAAGCTGCCTCTTCTCGAACCTGACCTAGAGCCTGTCCTGGATCCAGACCGAGAACCAGAAGCAGATGCCGCACCACTGACATTGTAGGGACTGTAGAGACCTTTACTGGATACTGATGAAGCTTCCAGAAGCCTAATGCCAGATCCCTCTTCAACCATGCTTCTGTCCATGGCATCTTTGTAGGAGATCTTTAGTTTGGTTTTGGGACACGTAAGATATTTTGTGTAAGCACTCACATCTCTGAGCTTTTGCGCTGTACGGCCATCAATAGCACCTTTTCTGATTGCCTCCTCTAGGGAGATTCTTCCCTCTGCCTCTGGCTCAATAAGGCCACCGGTGAGATACTGCACCTCCAGGAAACGCTGGCCTGCCTCATAATAAAGCCAGCCTTTCTTGAGAGCCTGAGCAGCAGACATTTTGACTTTAGTGCGTGGATCCTCAAAGCCATTGAAAGCTTTCTGGGCTAAGTTGAGTCTGTCAACCATTATTTTGTCAATTAGACCCTTCTCTGTGGCTTCGGCAACTGAGAATTTCTCTCCAGAAGATGGGTCTATTATGCCACCGGTGCAAGCCTGTGCCTCCAACAGTCTCTGGCCAGTTATAGAATCCACTAAGTTCCTACGCATGGCTTCAGTGACGGAAACTTTTTCCAGGCTTTCTGTATCAAGGATTCCAGCCACAGGACCGGTCTCCTCAGTTGGATCATTCCATATGGTGGCAGGAGTTTTGATGGAAGGTACGGGGCTCATTGGATAAGAGGCGGTGGAGCCAAAGGAAGAGGATCGGGAACGGAAGCCACCAATGTTTCCAGACAACATATCAGCAAATTCTGTAATAGAAAGCGTGCCAGCGCGGTACTGGTCAATTGCACTCTGGTCAATAAGGCCTCTTGAAATAGCATCGTCAACGTCATACTGTCGACCGGATCTTCGGTCAATGAGTAAAGACTTTTCTACCCCTTCTGATGATGTCATTGTGATTTCTTCCCATTCACACTCTTGCTCTGAAAGTTCAATGTAAGTCTGATGGTCAATAAGTCCTTTGCGGTAGGCTTCATACACAGACATCTCTTTGCCTGAGTCAGGATCAACGATGACGACTCTGCGTTTGCGAACAGAGGATTTGGAAGAGGTCTTTCTCTCGCGTTTCTTTTCTTTGAGAAGCAAGAGCACAAGACCTGTGTCTGGGTCTTTAATACATCTGTCCATCAGCTGCAGGTAGGTAAGATTCTCCTCAGTGTTTGGGTCAAAGAAGCCCTTGGTGTCATCCGATGGGTCACTGAGGATCTCATTCATCTCCTCATCGAAAAAGCCTCGGTTGTAGGCCACTTCGACTGGTAGTCGGTGGCTCTGCTCTGGGTCAATGATTCCTCCAGTAGCAATCTGGGCCTCAAGTAGACGAATTCCATGGTCTCTCAAAATCAGGCCCTTTTTCATAGCTTGGAACAGTGAGATTGTTTTGCCTGTATAAGGATCTCTATAGCCAGTCACAGCCCTCTCAGCAGACAGGAGCTTGTCCTTAAACTCTGGGCCGACGATTCCCATCTTGACTGCTTCATTTACAGTTAACTTGAGGTTCTTGATAGGGTCAATGATATAACCTGTTGATGCTTGAGCTTCCAGCAACTCAAAAGCAGTGCCTGGTCTGATCATATTCTTTTTCATGGCTTGGTAGATAGATAGACGGTCTTTGGTAGACTCCACAAACACACCAGCAATGCAGCTTGAGCCCTCAAGATAGTTCCGCAAGCTAGTGCTCACCTCGTCGACTGTTAGCAGTCCCTCATTAAGTTTGCTGACTGTTTGTTCATCGATGATTTTTGACCGTAATAACTCTTCTATTGTTATTTCTTTTCTGAGACCTTTGAAGAGCAGTCTTTTGTCTCCTAGAGACAACAGATATTGTCCATTATTGTCAACCTTGCATCTTCTCAGAAGCTGAGAATATGACACTTTTTCATCAGTCAATGGGTCAACGAATCCTTTAACCTCATCGGAGAGCTTTTCATTTATCTCTTTGTTAATATAGCCACGTTGTGTGGCAATCTCTGTTGGCAAGTGGAAGTTATATTCTGGATCAATGATACCGCCTGTTGCTGTTTGAGCTTCAAGAAGCCTTAGGGCATAGTCCTCTGGGACAAGGTCCTTTTTCATAGCTTGGAAGAGGGAGACAACCTTTCCACTATATGGATCCTTAAAGCCTGTGACTGCTCTCTCTGCAGACAGGAGTTTATCATGAAGCTCTGGGCCCACCACGCCTTTGCGCACCGCTTCATCTACAGTGAGCATTTCATTCCTGACAGGATCAATAATGAATCCAGTGGCTGCTTGAGCCTCCAAGAGGGCAAGTGCAATGTCAGGCTTCATCAGCTCTCTCTTCATTGCTTGATAAATGCTCATCTTGGAATTTGAATCAGTCACCACACCAGAAACACTGCCAGTTCCATACAAATACTGCCTAACACTTTGCATCTCCATGACATCACGCATAGTCTTGTTCTCTTTCTTCAGCTGGTTGTAGGTCTCAAGGTCGATGATGCGGGCATTGTAGAGATCTTCAATAGTGATTAGCCGTCTTCTTGAGCCACCAGTCTGGCCGTCCCCTCCTCTGATGATTTCTCTCTGCTCCATAATCTCAATTATAATGATTATCATTCGTTCCTTTGTTAAATTGCCAGAGCGATAATCTTCTAGAAGCCGAGCCCTCTGATCTTCGGGTATGAGATTTGAATTCATGACATCCCAGAGAGACATAGAGCCCTGACCTTCAATGGGTAGATCAACCTGGGTATTGGATAGATCACTCTGGGTTTGTTCTTCACTGTAAAGGTATGTCTTCTCCACAACAGTTGGGGCCTGTGGTTTGGAAAGCTTTAGTAGATGTAAGCCTGTATCAGGATCTGCCATACACTTGTCTTTCAACTGTTTGTATGATATGTTCTCATCAGATGCTGGGTCAGAAAAGCACTTGCTTTCAGCAATGCTGCTGGCCAGTTGTTTGGTAACATATCCACGCTGGATTGCAGTCTCAACAGGAATGCGATGACTGTTCACTGGATCAATAATTCCACCAGATGCCAGCTGTGCGTCCAAGAGTGGCATGGCATGTTCTTTGGGGATAAGGTCTTTCTCCATGGCTTGATATAGGGAGATCTTATTGCCAGTGAATGGGTCTTTATATCCAGTGACAGCTTTTTCAGCAGAGAGGAGCTTCTCATGAAGCTCTGGACCAACAAGACCTGCTTTAACAGCATCATCCACAGTGAGACATTCATTTCTTGATGGATCCACAATGAATCCTGTCGCAGCTTGAGCTTCAAGCAGGGCAATACCTGTGTTCTGTCTGAGGAATTTCTTTTTCATTGCTTCGTAGATGCTAACTTTCTCTTTTGTAGGCTCAAGGTAAACTCCAGCAATGCTCTCAGAGCCTTGGAGATACTTGTTGACTGAAGTGTTTTTGCTGACTTCTTTTGGTTGCATTTTACCTTGTTCCAGCAAATCATAGGTAGACTTCTCAATAATTTTGGAGTCAAATAATGATTTGGGTGGAACTGGTGCCCTAAGCCCCATAAAGCAGCCCTCTTCTTGTTTCTTGGCATCTTTATTTGTAACAATTTCCATTACAATCTTTATAATCTTCTCAATTGTCATTTTCCCAGATCTGTATTGCCTTATTAAGTCAAGCCTTTGCTCTTCAGTGAGATAGTCAGAGTTAATGAGCTCCCATAAGGTAAGCTTTCTCCCTTTGAAAGGTCCACTCTGGACTTCAACAGTTGCCTGCGTCATTGCGTCTTTGGTCTGGGCATCAGTGTACTTCATCTCCTCTTTGGCATTGATGGCTTGTTCAGACAAAGGCAGAAGCTGAAGGCCAGTCTTTTTGTCAGTGACACATCGTTTATAAAGCTGTGGATATGTGAGATATTCCTGAGTGTTTGGGTCAAAGTATCCCTTCACTTCATCAGTTGGGCTGCTCAAAAACTTGCGGGTTGCATCATCAAAGCAGCCCTTCGTGCATGCAATGTCATGTGGAATACGGTGACTTTGAACAGGATCAATGATGCCTCCGGTCGCCAGTTGTGCATCAAGTAGTCGAATTCCTTGATCCTTCACGATCAGATCTTTCTTCATAGCCTCAAACAGAGAAACAGTTTTTCCAGTGTAAGGATCTTTATAGCCTGTGACAGCTCTCTCTGCAGACAGTAGTTTCTCGTGAAGTTCTGGACCGACAACACCTGCTTTGACAGCCTCATCTACTGTAAGTTTCTGGTTTTTAACAGGATCGATGACATATCCTGTAGCGGCTTGTGCTTCCAAGAGATGAAGGGCAGGCCCAGGTCTCATCATGTCTCTTTTCATGGCATCATAAAACGACATTGTTTGCTTGGTTGAGTCAATAAGTACTCCTGCAATGCAGTTAGTGCCTTTTAAGGCATTGCGCACATGCTCCATCTCAGACACATCTTTTACCAGCAGTTGTCCTTTCTGCAACTTGTTATAGAGGTCTTTGTCAATGACTTTTGTTTCAAGAAGTTTCGTAGCAGGTACAGGTGCTCTCAGGCCATCAAAGGCAAGCTCATTCTTTTTCTCTTTTTCCTCGACCACAGACAGAACAATTTTGATTATCTTTTCAACTGTAATTTTTCCTGTTTTGTACTGGCGGATAAGATCTTTTCTCTGGTCTTCAGTGAAGTACTCAGAGTTTATAATCTCCCAGATGGTCACAGTCTTTCCTTTAAAGCGGCCGAATGGCACAGACACAGTTGTCTTGTCAAACACATCTCTTGTTTCCTCATCTGTGAATATCCTGGCATTTTGAGCAGCCTCCTCAGAAATGGGCAAAAGAAGAATTCCTGTTCCTGGATCGGTGACACACCTAGATATTAGTTGTTGGTACGTCAGATTTTCTTGGGTGTTTGGATCATAGAACCCTTTCACATCATCTGTTGGATTTTGTAGGATTTTATTGGTGGCTGCATCGAACTGGCCCTGCTTATAGGCTATTTCATTTGGCACACGATGACTGTTGACTGGATCAATAATGCCACCTGTTGCTATCTGAGCCTCAAGCAACCTGATGGCATGATCCTCCCCAATGAGGCCCTTCTTCATAGCTTCAAAGAGGGAGATCTTTGCCTCTGTGTATGGATCCTTGTAGCCAGTGACAGCTCTCTCCGCAGACAGCATCTTGTTGTGAAGTTCAGGTCCAATTAGACCCTCTTTAACTGCCTCATTGACAGAGAGTTTCTTGTTTTTAACTGGGTCTATTATGTATCCAGAAGCAGCCTGTGCCTCTAGCAGCACGAGCCCTGTCCCAGGAGCAATCTTCTTCTCCTTGACAGCTTGATAGATGGGCATTTTCTGATTTGGATGAACAAGCAAGCCACCAATGCAGTTCTTGCCCTTAAGAACTGTTTTAAGTTTGTCTGACTTGCTGAGTTCTTCGATTGTGGTGCCACCACTCTGGAGCTTATCATAATCAGTTTTACTTAAAAGCCCTATTTCAAAAAGTCTGCTTGCAGGCACCTTCTCACGAATGCCATCGAAGGATAATGGAGAGAAACCATGTGTGCCGTCAACTTCTTCAGAAATACTTTGACCATTGAGGACTTTTTTGCATTCTGTCTGGATGTGAATCTCCTGGGTGATTTTTTGAGCAACCTCAAGCTCCTGAAGTTTCTCACGCAGTTTCTGGTTTTCATCAGCAAGAACCCTTTCTTGTTCAAGCCTTTTCCTCTCAAGTTCTTGCATTTCTCTCTGCTTGTTGAGCATCTCTTGTTCAGCCTCTTTCTGTTTTGTCAGAGCAGCATCCATAGTGGCCTTCAGTTTCATCTTTTCATCCTCCATTTGTTTTCTTTGACGTTCCTGCTCATCTTTAAGGGCTTTTGATTTTCTGATCTCTTCTTCAAACTGGCTCTCTAACCTCTTCTTTTCATCCTCAATTTGTTTTTCCTTCTTCAACAGCATCTCCTTTTCAGACATAAATGTCTGTTGGAGCATTGTTTTCTCCTGTTTAATTTGTTCTTGCTGAGCATTCGCCATCTGTAAAAGAAGAAATAACGAACAAAGTTAAAAAAAAAATGCTAAAGAACATTCAGACGCATAATTTTCAGTGATGTAATTTTAAGATTAATGAGAAATCATTAGGGTACTTAATTAAAGATTGGAATATTTGTAACATAAAAAAGAAACTGAAAGCACGTTAGTTTTCGGAGAGAGGGTTAACAATGACATAAGCAGCAATTGATGCCATCTTTTACACAATACCTCTTTAGACTTTTTCTGTAACTCTTCGGCCTCTTTTTTCAATTTTGCCTTCTCTTTCTCGAGATCAGCAATGGCTTTGCGCAAGTCATCTGCTTCTTTGCTACTGCTCAATCTCTGTACTTCCAAATTTTCAACAACTGTCATTTTCTCTTTGGTGGCAAGCTCGGTCTCATGAAGTCGGGCACTAATATCATCTGCCTGCTTCTTGAATTTCTTGGCTTCCTCCTCAGCTCTAGACTGGGCATCACTGAGCTGGCACACCTTAAGTCTAAGTTTCTCTGCCTCAGCTGTTATCTCCAACTGTCTTCTGCGCTCAGCCTCCAGCGATTTTTGGAAGCCCTCAGTTTCCTCCGCAAGCCGTTGCTGCATCAGTTGTTTGTCTTCAAGCAGCCTTTGAGCTTGCTCTTGAGCAAGGTCTTTCTGTCTCTGTAGCATTTCTGCCTCTGCTCTAAGTTTAGAGGCCTCCTGAATGGCTTGCATCTTTTCTTTAAGCATCTTTTCAGCAAGTGCTCTTTGCTCTGCAAGGTCAGTCTCTGCGATGTGTCTCATGCGAGCAGTCTCCTGGGCCTCGATGCTGAGCCTGGCAGCATCCTCAGCAAGTTTTTTCATGTTCTCAGCCTCCTCAGCCAAGAATTTCTGAGTATTATCTTTGTCCTTCTGGATGAGACGCTGGTTCTCCTCCTCAATTCTGAGCTTGAGTTTGATGAGCTCCTCCATTTGAATCTTGACCTTGAACAGTTCCTCCTCTACCTGGGATTTCTGTTTGACAGCATCACTGACCTCGTCCTTCAGGCGATGAAGCTCGTCATCCAGAAGAGTCTTCTGTTTGTCTGTCTCATCCAACCGCAGTTTAACTTTAGCGAGCTCCTGCTCAACCTGAGATTTCTGCTTAAGTGTTTGCTCTGCAAGTGTCTTATGCCTAGCCATCTCCTCATCAGCTAGTTGTTTTTGTCTCAGCGCTGCTGCCTCTGCCTGGGCTCGCTTTTCTGCCTCTAGCTCTGCTTCTTTTCTGAGCCTCTCAGCGGCTTCTTGGGCTTTGGCCTGATTGGCTGCCTCAACCTCAGCAGCCTGACGCTGACGCTCTGCATCTTCTGCTTGTTGGCGGAGGAGGGCAGCCTCTCTCTCTGCCTTTTCTTTGGCCTTTTCTGCTTCTTGGGCAAGCCTTTTGGCTTTCTCAAACTCCTCCTTGAGCTTTTTCTGTACCATGTTGTCCTCTTTCTGCTGAAAAAGAACACTTTGGACTTGGTGTTCAGCTGTGACTGCTTTCTCGGCGGCCTCTTTGGCAGCAAGTATTTGCCTCTCAGCTTCCTTATCGGCATCTTCTTTTTGCTTCCTGGCCTCTTCAGCTTTCTTTTTGAGACGTTCCACTTCATCTCGGGCAGTCTGACACTGTCGAGCTGCTTCCTGCTCTGCAGCAGTAATCTTTTTCAGTTTTTCTTCAGCCTCCCTTCTTCTGTTTTCTTCCTCAAGGGCAAGCTTGCGTAGCTTCTCGGCCTCCCCCTCAGCTCGCAGTTTGCTTTGTTGTGTTTCCTCTGCAATATTCTTCAGCTTATTCAGTTCAAGCTCCAAATCAAGCTTGCCAGATGAAGCCTTCTCAAAGTTAACTTTCAAGATGCGAATCTCCTCTTCAACTATTCTTTTCTGTTTAAGAGTTTCATCCACAATTGATTTCTGTCTGTCTAATTCTATTTCAGAGGACTTCTTGAGCTGGTCGATCTTCTGATCAATGTCTAGCTTGTGCTGGCTTGCCTGATCTTCAAGAGCTTTTCTCTGGTAACCCTCATCCTCAGCTTTCCTTCTCAGGCGTTCATTTTCAGCCTCTTTTTCTTTCAATACTATCTCTGCTTCAGTTTTCAAGCGAGTGGCCTCATTAATGGCAGCAAGTTTCTCTTTGAGAATCCTCTCAGCTTCTGCTCTCTGTCTTGCAGCTTCTTCCTCAGCCACCTGTCTCTGTCTCTTTGCCTCTTCAGCAATGGCACGGAGCTTGGCCGCTTCGTCTGCAAGATCCCTCAGTTTAGAAGCTTCAGCTTCCAAGAGTTGTTTACTCTTTTCGGTAGTGGACATGCTGTCCTTTTCAGCTTTACACTTAAGCTGCAAAAGTATGTCCATTTCACTTCTAACTCTGGAAAGCTCATCTTCAAGCTGCTTCCGCTGCTGCTCAGCGGCACAAACCTCATTCTTAAGACGATACAATTCGTCATCAAGCAGTGATCTTTGTTGTTCGGCATGATCAAAATCAGCCCTCAAGCGGATCAGCTCCTGCTCTGCGGAAAGCTTCTGTTGTGCTGTGCTCTCTGCTAGCTTCCTCTGCCTCTCCAGCTCTTGTTCAGCCATGTCTTTTTGTTTAAGGGCAGACTCTTCAGCTTTGGCCCGTTTTTTGGCCTCACGCTCAGCTTCGTCTTTCTGTTTTTCAGCTTCTTCCTGTGTAAGAGTCTTTTTGTGGGCTTCTTCTTCGGCCTGGAGCCTTAGACGAAGGGCTTCATTGGCTTTTTGCCTCCACTTTTCAAGCTCTTTTTCAGCCTCCTCCCTTGCTTTGTCTGCCTCTTCCTGTTGCTTCTTGAGCCGTTCTGCCTCCTCCTGCAGTTGCATGACAGTCCCGTGCTGCTCTCGGAGAGACTCCTCAAGTTTAGATGTCTTCTCGACGTAGGACATGCGCTTACTCTGCAGCTCAGCAGCAGCACTTTTCTGAGCTGCCTCTTGAGCGACCTTGATTTGTCGGTTTTTCTCTAGCTCAGCCTGCTTCATGTGTCTTTCTGCCTCCTCTGCCTGCATCTTGAGCTTCGCAAGGTCATCCAGGGCTTTCTGCTTCTGCCTGGCAGCCTCTTTTTCTGCTTCAGACTTCAGCTTTAACTCTTCCTCCGCCATCCGCTTCTTCTGGGTCTCCTCGTTAACCTGCCTGCGGAGTTTCTCAGCCTCTTCCTGAGCTGCTTTGCGAAGTCTCTCCGCCTCTGCAGCTTTGTCTCTAAGCTGTCTCAGCTCGTCCTCTGCAGTGGACTTTTGCTTCACTGTAGTTTCCAGTTGAAGTCTTATGATGCGGATCTCTTCCTCTATTTTGGTCCGGCTTAAGAGAGCCTCCTCCACTTGTTGGCTCTTTGATTTGATCTGTTGTTCTGAGAGGTTTTTAAGCTCATGCAGCTCCAGTTGGATGTTCTGCTTTTGCCTTTCAGCATCCACAGCAACAATCTCTCGTCTGCTAACCTCCTCTTGCATCATGAGCTTGAGCTCCTGTGCCTCTTTCTCCGCTTTGGCAATGGCCTTGGCATGAGCTTCAGCTAGCTGCTTCTGTTTGTCTAACTCTGCCTGCATCTCAGCCATTTTTTTCCTCTCTTCTGCTTTTAGTTTCTCAGCAGCTTTCTGTATTAGTGGAAGTAAATCGTAAAGAAAATCATGATTAAGAATAAGCATGACGGGGTGTTAAAGGAGTAGTTTACCCAAAAATGAAAATTCTGTTATTTACTCACTGTCATTCCAAAACTGTATTGACTTATATTACATTTTTACTTTCTTCCGTAGAACACAAAAGGTGATTTATATATAGGGTCTGTATATATTTTTATTTTTCACATCGTTAACAGTGATCTTGCTCTGCCTGTTACAGCATTTTCTCATCTTTGCATCTTTCGCATCTCTGGCTTCTGTTAACCTCCGTTTGCAGTTGGTTTATTTGTCCTGTTAAAGAATGAGTTGTGTGCTATTAATAGTTCTCTAACAATTAGTCAGAAGTGTATGCAGTTAACAGGGATCTCCTCTCAATTCACAACTACGTTGCTTAGCCACTTGTACCGGTATGCTGTTTTTTAAAAATGCATACCGTTGGCGTAATTCAAATCGGTTTACTGTTTGAACCACTATATCGCCAAGCACTAGTATGTATGTATCTCGGCCACGCTTTAAAGTAAATGATATCAGCAGATGTCAATCTTCAAAATGATAATAATGACAGCTTTGTTTAAGGAATTAACATTCCTTTATTTGCTATTCACTGACAATATGCGCACTATAATATTTTTAAATGAATAGCAATTAAAATTGTAACCCTATTGTATATTTTCAAAAATCTAGGAGAATGCACACGTTTTATGGACGACTGTTATCGTGTCTTGTCACTTTTGAAGCTTGAAAACATCAGATCCTATTCATTAGTATGTTTCTCTTTTGTGTTCCAGGGAAGCAAGTAAGACATTTTGGGTTTGGAATAACATAAGGATGAGCAAATGATGACAGAAGTTTACATTTTCCAGTGAACTAATTCTTTAAGCGTTAAGGTGATTATTCAGCTCAAAGAAAGGTTTAGATGCAATCATGACAAACAGGATTAAGGTAAATTAATATTCAAAGGTCATATGCAATCATTTGGATCATGGTAAGATGATATAAATAATGTATGGAGACACAAGACATTGCTTTAAAACACTTCACTCTCACAACATGCTAGGGAGAAACTCCCAAATGGTTGCACTATGAAAACCATTTACTGCATTCCAGTTAAACAAAATGATTTAAAAAAAAAAAATCTACAGAAAAATATAGAATGTAATCTATAAACTAGATGACTGGATGAAATTAAGCACACAAACTTCAAGTGTGTTAAATAAAATCCTGCTTTTCTAAATTGATGTCATTGTTAAGAATGACAATTTGATTTGGTGGCCTGAAAAATTGTGAGAAGAACAGAAGAACTAAATACAAACAATGCAAGCAAGTACTGAAGTTAGCAATGGAAAGTGAACTATAAGTGTTAACTATAAGCAATAATTCACGCAGACAAGCAAGTCCTTAAAGAGGAAAAGCTAGCTTGAAAAGGAACATGGCCTAAAGATCTAAAAAAAAAAAAAAAAAAAGGACAGTAGGAATCTGATTCTCAAATAAGATTATTAACACTTATACCATGTATATTATATTGGAAATTTAAAAAATACTATAAAGTTTTCAGTGATTATTCTCAACAACATAAATATATAAAAAAATATGTATGTATTTAAAGTTAATTTGGAGACCATTTTAATTAATTAATAACATAATCTGCTATATGACAATGAGAATCAGAAAACTAAAATAAACATTTAAATAGAAAGGGTAAAGCATGAAAGCTTGATGGAAGAAAATGTAGAATATTCATGAAGAGGGATACTGGAATATGGGTATGAAATTACTAGAGTGTAATGAAAAGTTTTACCTCTTTAGAGCCCAAAAAAGATCAAGCAATCATCAAGACAAAGCACTGGCAAGCAGTTAGGAGAAGCAAAGAAATCAAAGGTTAGGGTTTGAAAGACATACCGTAGTGAGAAAATAGAAAAGTATACAGGAAAAGTCGGCCTTGACTTGTTTTCCCTAGTGTGTATCAGACACTGTCTGATGTACGGATGTAACATTTACTATACTGTAAAAATGTCAAAATACTAATGTTTTCAAATAAAATAAAATATATCTGCAAATTAATCATCATTAATTCTATTCTTCCTTTTTTTTCCCAATAATAAAAGTCTAAAAGTAGAAATAAAATATAATTGCCATTAACATAACATAATAATGTGATTATTAATTAATTATGACAGGACAAATTTCTTCTTCCTGTGACTTATTTATAAAACACTTGCAGTAAAATACTATTTAAAATAGTTTTGTGTCCAAATTGTTGTGTCGAGTTACCCATACATTAAGTATATCTAGATGGTGCTTTTTTTTCTGATGATTGATTGGTTAGATTGGTTGGGTTGGATTGGTTAAGGTTAGAGTGTTGGGTTAATCTGTTATGAACAGGGTCCCGATGTCACGCACCTCTTCGCCCTCGATGCGCCGCTGCGTGTCTGTGATGAACTTGATGTATTGGCTGGTCAGTGTCATCAGTTCACTATAGCGGGTTCTCAGAGTCACATACTATGATGAAAAAGACAAAGCATATTGAAATATCATCAGTGAAATTATATCAGTTGGTAGGATATAACATAAGTGCACATAGAAAGCAACGTGTGGCCTGCTGGACCAAAACTGGCGACACACAAAATTTCTATTTTAGAAACAGTTTCTATTTCTGTGATGTTGTGTCTGGAACAACAACACAAACCATGACAGGTATAATCTCAGGTACTGATTATGTTCTTTATTCAATGGTAAAAGTGTCTAATGTGAGTTTGACTATAATTTTGCGTGACATTTATAGCCATACTGAAAGCAACAAATAAATTTAACAGGGTTTCCACTCTTTTTCGGTGATAATTTTCCAGGACTACGCCCTAAAGTAATATATTCCTATCTCTCAAACATTTTTTTTGGCCCAATGCCAAACTTACCTGCCAAACCTATTCAGCAATCAAATAATGCACATGTATAAATGTGAATCATATTATCTCTTTCTAACCTCTTGAATGATGTTATCAGAGGCAGACTCCATCTTGGTTTTCTTCAAAGGAGAAGTCAGAGGTTCTACCTGAGCTTTGTAGGCAACCAACTGAAGTTCATAATCCTGAAAAAAAATTAAGATTGTAGCAATTTAACCACAAATTAGGTAGGTAAATAAATACATTTATATACTCACATACAGTGTTGGGGAAAGTTACTTTTAAAAGTAATGCATTACAATATTGAGTTACTCCCTAAAAAAGTAACTAACTACGTTTTTATGGAAAGTAATGCGTTTCGTTACTTTTGCATTACTTTTGAAATCAGAGCAGGGCTTGCTTGTTTTTAATATAAAAAGTTCTATTTTTGGCAAATGTAAAAGCCTTTTCAGACCAAAAGCCTCAGGCTTAGAGAAAAGTAAATTCACTTTTGTACAGTAGATCGCAGAAGAAAAATGTTAGATTATCTTGAGTAATTTTTGCTTATTAGTATGGATGAATTGGATCATCGAAGGTCAGCAGCAAAGACATCGGTTAATAAAATGGGCTTAAATACATAAAGGATATTTGTATTATTTAACATATTTAATTATTGCAGGTTTGCCTTGAATTTCACTGTTTTTATTCATTTTGATGAATACTGTATCTGTGTTTTTTAGTGAGTGAGATGAATTAATGCATGTTCACATTTATTCTAGAACTAAAGTAACATCTTACAGTTTCTCTCAACATGGGGACAGGAAAGCTTTCAATCGATAAATGGGGGGAAAGTAACTGCCGTTACTTATTTGAAAAAGTAACTCAGATATTTTCTTGTCAATTATTAAGTAATGCATTACTTTTCTAGTTACTTTGGAAAAAGTAATATTATTACATGACTTATAGCACATACAGTGCTCTATTTTACCTTAATGGTATCGATGTAAGCCTTGGCATATTTCTGGCACTCATCAACCTTCTCTTTGTTTTTCTCAATCTCTTCAAGCAGTTTCTGTGGAAAAAGTCAGCATATAATTCTTAGACCTTTGCAGCAGGTTAACAAAAAGAATCTCATTGCTCATTGACAGAGAACTAATGCACATGAGTTAATATTCCATGAAATATTGTCATTCAGTACCTTCTCCTGTGCCAGTTGTTCTTTGAGCGTCTTGCTGTCAATTATAGGCACAGCCTGGATATTCTCCTGCCGTTGTTTGGCGTCAGCGATCCAGCGGATGAGCCAGTCGTAGCTCTCCCTGTAGTAGCCCAACTGCCGGCCCAGCTGCTCCAGCTCGCGCTGACGCAGGTCGATCTGGCCGAAGACGGCGCGCCAGCGGTCCTGCAGACTGCCCAGAAGCTGTCGGTAGTGTTCCAGCTCAGCGTCCCGCTCGGTGTGAATCTGAACCATGCGCTGGCTGACCGCAGTAGCCTTGGCCAGCTCACTCTCCATGTCATCAAACACGGGCCGCTGGTTTTCTGCCTCCGAACGCATTCGCTGAACATAAATGAACAAGGTGACTTAATCACAAATTTGATGCAACTATGTTAAACACACAGTACAGTAGCAGGTACATATTTGACCCTGGACCACAAAACCAGTCAGATTTATACATCATCTGAAAGCTAAATAACCTTTCCATTCCTGTATGGTTTGTGAGGATAGGACAATATTTGGCCAAGATACAACTATTTGAAAATCTGGAATCTGAGATTGAAATAGATTGAAAAATCTAAATATTGAGAAAATGGCCTTTAAAGTTGTCCATATTAGGATTTAATCAATGAACATCGCTAATTTTTAGTTTTAATATTTTTATGCTGGAAATTTACAAAGACAAAATTGATCATTTTGACCCATACCATGTATTTTTGGCTATTTCTACAAATATACCCATGCTACTTAAGACTGGTTTTGTGGTCCAGGGTCACATGAAAATGCTTTCTTGTTAATTAATATGCTAATACAACTGTTTCGTGTTTCCATTCGGTAAAAATGGGAAAAAAAAACACTTCACCATCTTGGTTTGAACAGACTTTTTTTTTTTTTTTGCACAATTTTACACGAAATTATCCTATTCTTACGAAAAAGAATTTATTCAAGTGTGCTATTAGTATACTTCTTTTAAACTAAAAATAGGAAAGTATACTTTCAGTCTACTTTTTATATACTTCTCAGTCTACTTTAATGACATTTAAATATACTTGACTTATACTTATACTAAAGTCTAAATATATTTGAGCTATAATTGTGCTTTCATTGTTATACACTAGGGGTGTATTACACATCTTCTGCACAGAATTTCCAAAACACAAGTGAAGAAGAAACCAAAACAACAGATGCTTCCACATGTAATCTAACACAATGTTATGATGAATAACATGTCGACTCATGAAGAGGTAATAATGATCAACTCCGTCTATGTTTTGATTATCCTGAATAGCCTTTTTAGCTTTTTGTTCAAAATTTTGTTTATTTATTTTTTTTTATTTATGAAAGTGCATAAAGCTAGTGCTCACATAAACAAGATGTAAACTAGATGTATATTCAAAGTTTGCTACTGTCATACTTAAAGTATATTTTATATACTAGAAAGTGGGCCAATTTAGTCCCAAGGAGTATTGAAATAGTACACTTAAAAGTATACTACTAGTACACCGATATTTGTATACTTAATGCATAAAGTATACTTAAAAAATGTACTTGAACTTTACTTAAGTATACTTAATAAAATAAACTCAAAGTATACTTCTTTTCGGTAAGGGTATTTATACATGTGGTTCTCATGCAGACGGCCACAGCTAGTTTCCAAAACAATGACTTTCTTGAATTAAAATAAGACAAAACAAGCATCAAATATGCTCAAACAAATTCAATAAATTATGTTTAATTCACCCCCTGTAAAACTGGGATATACAAAAAGCCTAATTTTAAAAGTGGAAAATAAATAAATTGATAAAACCCTTTAACCCCATAGACATTTTTATGAAGAATATACATTTATGTTGTTATACCAAGCTCTAAAACTTTTCATTGTGTATAAATTGTGAGTACAGACATTTTTAAAACTAATCATTAACCCTTATCCAGTAAACCACAAACAACATTATTAACTGGCTCCTAAAACGTTTATAATCCTAAAACTGAATTTCTGGAAAGTAGAAATGTGACCCTGGTCAAGTCCATTTTTTTTTTTAACTGATACATAATTTATACATCATCTGAAAGCTCAGTAAAAAAGCTTTCCATTGATAAACAATATTATATAGGACAATTTTTGGCTGAGATTTTAATAACTGGAATCTGAGGGTGCAAAAAAATTCAAAATATTCAGAAAACCGCCTTTAAATTTGTCCAAATTAAGTTCTTAGCAATGCATATTACTAATAAAAAAGTTTAGATAAATATTTACAGTACAACATTTACAAAATATTTTCATGGAACATGATTTTTATTTAATATCCTAATGATTTTTGGCATAAAAGAAAAATCAATAATTTTGACCTATACAATGTATTTTTTGGCTATAACTACAAATATAATCGTGCTACTTCAGACTGGTTTTGTGAATGTCAGGCTTCTGAATATTGTTGTGGACAAAGGTTAAGAAGGTTGTCAAAAAGGTTGAGATGCATTGACCTATATTGTTGTGCATATTAAATAAATGGTACAAGGTTCAACTAGTGTCATACAAGAAAGAAAAGTTCAGTGACTGAACATTAAATATTACCTTGAGCTCAGAACAGTAGCTGTCCACCTCATGAACGTTTGTAGGAACTGTGTGAACCTCACGCAGGCGATTCTCGTATTTCTTCACCACATCTTCTGCTCCTTGTGTGTTCCGGATCACAATTTCGATTGTCTTAAGTCTACAGAAAAAAAGAGTTGCCTTGATGAGATCTTATGCACAGAACGTTCTTTATAACTTCTGCATAATGATAAGCAGCTCGTAAACTTCCGCTGAAGCTCATTTTATATGCGTTATTTATAGGTGGACATTCTTGAGACTCCGCTACTGCCTCGTTCTTATCAGAAACTCAGAAAAATAATAATTGCAACATCATAAATAATGATAGCGGCATGAACATTCAGTTTCATATTATTTAACATATCATTTAAATGCAGAGCCTGGAAATCCCAGAAGAGTTCCTGCATAGTTGTACATTTAAATGCTGACAACTAAATGTGTTTAGATTTAAATTTTTAAATCTTGTAATAATTTAAAGCCTTTACTATTTTTCAACTCTACAGCTGTGCAATAAAATTCACTTCTAAGATTCACTTTTCATTCATAACAAAAGTCTCTTTTCACAGAAAACATCTTTTTAAGATGAAAATGACACGAAATTACTCATATAACCAGAAGATGGCAGCAGAGGATCAATCATTGGCTGCAGTTGCCATTTCCACTCCCTAGTTTTTTCAAGATGTCTTGCTTTTCGATGTATTATAAAATTACTAGTATAATAAATTGTAGAACTGAAGTATATAGTATAGCAAGTGCAGAAAGCCATTAAAATAAATAAATAAATAAATAATCTCAGACACAACCAGCCTATAAGGGTGAATTATTTAAATACTTATATATAGTTCACTACAAATTAAATAAGTTAAATATTAATGGTATAAGAATTAAATAATGCACTCAATATGAATGGATATGAATTTGAAATATTTTATATAATTTAATAAATACATCCTTTAAGCTTTATCTTAAACTAAAAGCTATTAAAAGCCTATATTTAACAACAGCTGTAGTTTTGTTACTCTGAATTTAGTCTTTAGTCATTTTTTGCACAGCTGTTTCTTTGACATCAGCTTGTTTCATCTGGTTATTACTGTCAATCATAGCAATGACTGGCATATTTGGCCGATTTACTGGCGTATTTTTTTAAACTCACGTTTGTCATTCTTGAAACGGTATACATGGACGTTTGGTCCTCTTAGACAAACAATACTTTTCTTAGATTGTGAATGGATTATGAAAATGAGCAAATTACACTCCTATTACGGTACAGTACAGCTGACCAGAAATGACTTAGCTGGCTTGTCTAAAACAAGGAAGTAATCCGTGCATATGGTCAATTAAAGTACAAATTACTTAGAAACAAAAGATGAAGACAAGCAGCAGTAGATGCTGCGCAAAGACAAATCCTGCATAGGAGAGAGTGCTCCTTACTTCTCCAGGTAGACTGAGGACAGGTTGTAGGTTTGGTCCATCTTCTGCAGGGTGATGTCCAGCTCTGAGCGCAGGACTGGAGTGCTGGACTGCTCCGGCGAGGACAGGATCTCCTCAGCTTTCTGAGACACTCTGTCCAGGTTCTTCTTAATACCATCCAGCTCTATTTGCACTTTCTGTTTGAGCAAGAAACAAAAACACAATGACTCATTTGGTTGAATATGACAAAGAACATGGTCCAAACTATATTTCACGCCATAATCTGAAGAAAAATGTGACCCTGGACCACAAAACCAGTCTTAAGTCGCTGGAGTATATTTGTAGCAATAGCCAAAAATACATTGAATGGGTCAAAATTTTTGATTTTTTTTTTATGCCCAAAAATCATTAAGAAATTAAGTAAAGATCATGTTCCATGAAGATTTTTTGTAAAATTCCTACTGTAAACATGTTAAAATGTAATTTTTTATTTTTAATATGCATTGTTAAGAACCTAATTTGGACAACTTTAAAGGTGATTTTCTCAGTCTTTTTGATTTTTTTGCATCCTCAGATTTCTGATTTCAAATAGATGTATCTCAGTCAAATATTGTCCTATCCTAACAAACCATACATCAATAGAAAGCGTATTTATTGAGCTTTCATATGATGTATACATCTCAGTTTTGTCAAATTTAACCTTATGACTGGTTTTGTGGTCCAGGGTCACAAATTAAAATAGCTGTACTTGGGTCATTTCTGCGATTCCTGGGATTTTTTTCAACTACAAATGAATAATTTTCTATATACGCCACATAAAAACTCCAAAAAAATGATATATAGGAGATAACAAACTTTTACTTTTTTCATTTTTTTTTTTTCACTTTTTTTTCTTTACCCCGTAATGGATTTTGCACAGAACGTGTTACAATTCTTTGTATCCCTGATAACAATTTAATGATAACAAATGTAAGATTTATCATATTTTTCACAGTTTTACAGGACTCAAACTAAAAATGCACAAATTGTTTGTCTATGGTCTGTTTATTTTTGTATAAAATATTTATAATTTAGAAGTTTAACTAAACCCCAATTTCATTGTTTTAGTCCTTAACACGTCAGATAGTAATCGGCAAGAAATGCGTTCATTCTTAATTGTCTTACCTATATTTTTTCAAAAATATAAATGTGTATATTTTACTCTCTCTCATATTGTACCCTTATTTCTGAGTCAACATATCTGCATGCCAAACACTGTCTTTCTGGTGCAAACTGGACATATTACATCAAAAATTCAATTTCTAACAAAAATATAAGTTGTTTTGATTTTGGTAAGTACTGAAATATTACTGAAATCATTACTATTTATATTTTTTTCCTTAAAATTATTAATAAATGAAGTAAATAATTCAACCCTGTCACAAGCTTACAACCCCGTAACCATGAGAAATACATATATTTGTGACGGTTTTTCACTTAAAATGTCCACTGCTCCTCATGTACTTAGGAGATCAGACCGTATATGGCAGCAATAAAACAAGTATATTGTATATACTTATGGATTAAAATACAATATTGAAAAATATTAATTTTCCATCTTCGTTTTATGTGTCAGGATTGAGTTGTTAAGCTTGACAGAACCCTCCCTGACTATAATATGCCTTAAAATATGAATAAAAATTATGATAGTACTAAAGATTTTCTGCAGTCATTTTCTTATGTGATATCTGGTAAATAATTTCACATATGAGCAGAGTCTAAATTATTATGGGTGCAGAATGGTTAGTGTGACGGGGTTGAGTTCAGACTGAGGGACGCAACTTTAAAGTCTGTTTTTTTATAAAATACCTTACAGTTTTGTCACAAAAAAAAACACACACACAAATGAATGCTTAAATTATTGCCAAAAATTATAGACACTATGCACATTTTGTTAATAATTTTCTATGTACAAACTCAGTGACGTGCCACAGGGACATGACAAAATGCTTGGTTTAAGATATGCACATGACATTATTTTATGCTAAAAAATATTAGAATGCAATCATAATTTTTATTCATTATAATGGGCATATCAAAGTATTGTGAAAAGCTTCAAACAATTAATTTCGGTGAACCACCACTTTAGAAACTGTGGGGAACTGAAATATTACCAATTCCCAGGAATGACCCACTTTAATTTAAAAATAACTGTACTTTGGGGTATAATTAAAATAAAATAAAAGTTAAATGAAGTGAAATAAAATAAAATATTATATTTCAAAAGTGCTTAAATAATAGTAATGGAAATGTACTTATGAGTCACAAATATGACTTAAATATGTATACACATAATTCGGTTGCAAAAGACTTATTAACTGGATAAAATAAGAAGAACGTACTCTTTGATCGGAATTCTTCTGAATGCAGTCTCTGAGCGGATCTTTATCCACAGGTTGTCGGATACGGGCCACCGTACGAGACTCGCAATCTTCGATCTGCAGGCGCAGGTTTTTGATTTGGGTGATGTAGGACTTGCATGTGGATTCATCTTGCTCACCTGTAAGCAAAAAAAAAAATTGTTTTTACATTTTCTATCAACACTAAAGGAACACAACAATTTATATTTTCTTTAAAGGTGTGCTGCAGCCAATATTCATGGCACTTAGTCACAACACACACATTCCATCTGTGTTAGTGGCTCACGTTTCATCCCAAAATCAAATGAAAAGAAAAAATACTGTGCATATAAAATTTTAAAATCTAATTTGAGGACTGTTACATATAACAAAAATATATTGTTATTGGACATATAAATATATGCCGCTCAAAAGTTTCGGATCTGTAAGAGTTTTTTTTTTTTTTTTTTTAATTTCATTTATTTATTTTTATTTACGTTTTTTTATTCTTGTGATGCAACGCTGAATTTGTTACTCCAGTCTTAAGTGTCACATGGTTCTTTAGAAATCATTCTAATATGCTGATTTATTATTAGAATTATTAGTGTTGGAAACAGCTGTGCTGCCAAATATATTTTTGGGAACCTGTGATTCTATTTTTTTTTCAGGATTCTTTGATGATTAACAATCAAGTAATTATGCCATCACTTTTTAATAATTTAACACATTCTTGGTGAATAAAAGTATTCATTTCATACATACAGTAGTGTATATTGTTAGAAAACAATCAATTTTAAATAAATGCTGTTCTTTTTAACCTTTTATTGATCAAATAATCCTGAAAAAGTATCACAGGTTCCAAAAAATATTAAGCAGCACAACTGATAATAAATCAGCATATTAGAATGACACTGAAGACTGGAGTGATGATGCTGAAAATTCAACTGTAATTAAAGATATAAATTCTGTTTTAAAGTATATTAATATAGAAAAACATTGTTTTACATCATAATAATATTTCACAATATAAAATGTTTTTTCTGTATTTTTGATCAAATGAAAACAGCCTTGATGAGCATAAGAAACTTCTTTAAAAATCATTCAAATAACAAAATAACATTTAAATAAAAGAAAGTACCAAGAACAACAAGCACTACCATGATGCAAATGATAAATACCTTTTAATAATTAAAATATTATTTTTACTAAAACTACAACTTAAATAAAAATAATAATAAAAATGACAATAGCATAACACAATTGCTGAAACTTTAACTTAAATTAAAATAAAACAGAAAATATATATTAAGATGAGACACTGCAGGTGAATATAGGGTAAAAACCCAGTTGATTGATTTCACTGATAATTGCAAACATTTTTTGTATTACAAGTTTTCTAAAAAGTTAGGCTTAAATATGTAAATGAGGCATTATTTAATGAAATATGCACTAATTTGCATACATTTCTAGTACGAAAATCTAAACACTGGAAGTGGAAGTCGGTTTCAAAATTCTTATTTAATTTTTTTGACATATTAGAGTCAAATGTTTTTACAGAGGGGATTTATGGTATCTCATTTTGTCACTCCATAATTAAAAAAAATATTTTTATTTATTTATTTTTTTTTGTACCATTTTTGGGGTAATAAAATTTTGTAGAAAATCAAGCCAATTATATATGAACAAATCCCTCTGTAAAAACCTTCAGAATATAGACAGGAATAAAAATGTAGGAGAAAAAACTCATTTTAAGAAAGCGGCCTTTAAAAATATGGATTGTAATTGAAATCTATTGACACAAATAGATAAAGTGCTATAAAAGAAACACTTAACAGTGTCTTTTGGGTGTTTTCTTTCCAGTAGTCTGAAAAAAACACTATGAAACACCAAAAAGCATAAAATGTCAAAGTTGACAGGTGCATGAAAAAAAACGTTTTTGCATACAGTGTCTCCGATTATAAACATAATAATTAAAAAATACCACCAGTAAAATAAATAAATGAATATTTACATAAAAAAAACTGACAATGAGTTGCTTTGGCAAGTAGCTGATATAAAAAAAGGTTAAGTTGTTTTTGTATCTTAATTTCACTTGTTTATTTCAGTTTTTTTGTGCTTTTAGTTTAAGTTAACTATATTCCAAACATGTTTCATTGGATGTCTTCTAAATGACAACTATATGTGACCCTGGACCACAAAACCAGTCTTAAGTCGCTGGGGTATATTTGTAGCAATAGCCAAAAATACATTGCATGGGTCAAAATTATTGATTTTTCTTTTATGCCAAAAATCATTAGGAAATTGAGTAAAGATCATGTTCCATGAAGATTTTTTGCAAAATTCCTACTATAAATATATCAAAATGTAATTTTTGATTAGTAATATGCATTGTTAAGAACTTAATTTGGACAACTTTAAAGGTGATTTTCTCAGTCTTTTTGATTTTTTTGCACCCTCAGATTCCAGATTTTCAAATAGATGTATCTCAGCCAAATATTGTCCTATCCTAACAAACCATACATCAATAGAAAGCTTATTTATTGAGCTTTCATATGATGCATACATCTCAGTTTTGTAAAATTTAACCTTATGACTGGTTTTGTGGTCCAGGGTCACATATATGAATTATATGGAGTCAGAAATGTATCATTCAACCAGGTTGTGTGTTTTTCTCTGTACTATGCTACTATATTAAGCATTTCAACACATGCACACTCTTTAGAGAAGCACAGATAGACATAGCACTGGAAACGAACAAAGACAAACACAAACACTACATGTTTTCAATTATAAAGCAGCTCATCCATGATAACCAAACTGAGCTCATCACAGCCAACAGGAGCACAAGACTCACCCTGTGCTCTGACAGCTGCTCCTGAAACGTGAATTCAACAGTTACCCAACATCCACAAAAACCTTCTTTTGTCAGTGTTTCATGGCTTTGGTGGGCTTCGTCATGCGTTTGTGTCCATACCTTTCTCCAGGGTGCGCACCAGGTTGTCGTAATGCTGTACGGTCTCCTTATAGTCCCTCTCGATCTGCATGTTTTCATTGACATCGAAAAGGTTCGAGTCCTGGCGGTCCTTGAGGAAGTCCTGATAGCGCAGCTGGAGGTTTCTCAGCATCAGCTGGTACTCGTCCGATCTCATCGTCTTGAACTGAAACATAAGTGAATGAACGTATAAATTCTTAACTACTTTTACTTTCAAAATGAATACATACAGTATACAGCATTACAAGTAACACAAGTTACGTAATCAGACTACTTTATCAAGTATATCAAGTAACTTCCTCTTTAAAATAAAGGTGCTTTAAAGGGTTCTTCAAGCGATGCCATAGAAGAACCATTTTTAGTTCCACAAGGAACCATTCAGTCAAAGACGTTAATATGTCCATGTTTTACAAAATTTACAAAAGTGATTTTATGTCCATAAAAAGCACATGAAATGTAATTAAAGTGTCAACTTTTAAGGTTTCAAATAAGTTTTTGGAGAATAAAAGTCAAAACTTGGTTGAATTAATGTATATAATAAAATATGTGACCCTGGACCACAAAACCAGTCATAAGGTTAAATTTGACAAAACTGAGATTTATACATCATATGAAAGCTCAATAAATAAGCTTTCTATTGATGTATGGTTTGTTAGGATAGGACAATATTTGGCTGAGATACATCTATTTGAAAATCTGAAATCTGAGGATACAAAAAAATCAAAAATACTGAGAAAATCACCTTTAAAGTTGTCCAAATTAAGTTCTTAACAATGCATATTACTAATCAAAAATTACATTTTGATATGTTTACAGTTGGAATTTTACAAAAAATCTTCATGGAACATGAACTTTACTTAATTTCTTAATGATTTTTGGCATAAAAGAAAAATCAAAAATTTTGACCCATGCAATGTATTTTTGGCTATTGCTACAAATATACCCCAGCGACTTAAGACTGGTTTTGTGGTCCAGGGTCACATATATTAAAGAATAAGGGAGCATATAAAATGTTATTGTTTTAAATGAGTAAAAAAATTCTTACTGACAAATGGGCAAAACCTAGGATAGTGGCAAATTTGAAAAATGTTGATACTAATTAGTATTGTGAAAGTGATTTGTCTTTTAATGTCATGAATTGATTTTTGTTGTAAATATGCCTGACAAGATTGACACTGAATTACATTTTAGTGGGTCTTTTGTAAATTAAGGGTAATGTATGATATTTATTTTTTGCTCAGAAAAACAAAAACAAAAATGCAATGAAATTAAATGAAATTAAATTAAACAGAAAACTTTTAAAGATTTTTATTTATTTTTTTTTTTTGGAAAAACAACAATTTAAAGCATTATTAAACCCTTTTACATCTAGGGCTGGGTATCGTTCCAAAAATTTTAGATACCGATACCCTGAATACGATACCGGTTCCGAACGATACTTTTTCCGATACTTTTATCTTAAGAAATATATTTTAACAAGATTACATAACACATAATCTCAGAGAAACTTTGGTTTTATTTTTTTCAGGATGTTTGAGACACTTTTCACGTAACAAAAAGTGAAAGAAAGTATAAATTCTTAACTACTTTTACTTTCAAAATGAATATATACAGTGTAAAGCATTACAAGTAACACAAGTTACGTAATGAGAATACTTGTATCAAGTAACTTCCTCTTTAAACTAAAGGTGCTTTAAAGGGTTCTTCAATCGATGTCATTGAAGAAGCATTTTTGGTTCCACAAAGAACCATTCAGTCAAAGGTTCTTTAAAGAACCATCTCTTTCTTACCTTATTATAATCTGAAGAACCTTCTTTTGCACAAAGAACCTTTTGTGAAACAGAAAGGTTCTTCAGATGTTAAAGGTTCTTTATGGAACCATTTAGACAAAAAAGGTTCTTCTGTGGCTTCGTGAAGCACCTTTATTTTTAAGAGTGTGGTAAAGTAACGCATTACTTTTTCATTTACAAGAAATATCTGAGTTACTTTATGTATTTAAACCCATTTTATTAACCAATGACCTTCCTTGATCCAGTTCAACCATACTAATAACCTAAACGTACTTTAGATTAACATTTGCGCTTCATTTTTCTCATTGCTGAAGGGTGTTGAACTTCCTTCTCCTACAGTTCCACTGTAAAGATGTTAATTTACTTTTCCTTCTGCCTTATGCTTATTTAAATCACTTTTTGGTTTTTACAGGGCTTTTACATTTGCTAAAAATCTAACTTTTTATATTAAAAACAAACAAGCAAGCCCCGCCCAGATTTAAAAAGTAACGCAAAAGTAATGTAACAAATTACTTTGCATAAAAAGTAACATAATTAGTTACTTTTTTAGGGAGTAACGCGATATTGTAATGCATTACTTTTAAAAGTAACTGTATGCATTTGAATCTTTCCCTGAAGTATTGTGATTACTGCAATGACAAAATTACAAAAATACTTCATAATCTTGATCTTGTCTCTGATCTGAAATCAGTAGCAAGCTATTCTCAGATGTTGGAACAGCAGATTTGCATCTCCACTTTAATTCATTTAAGAGAGTCCTTGAAGGTCCTGATATTAAATTAAGCAATTTTCCTTGTTTACTGTCTGTTTCCTAAATATAACTCGGTTACCAAATTAGATGTAAAATCCTATGTTGTTCAGTGTAGAACATGGACTGTAGACTGTTTACTGTGGTGTGTTTTTCTTTAGTGAATTAACCATTTACCCCAAAGTTTCACAGCACATAACCACTGATCTCTTTCAGCAGCAACTACATCTCATCATAAAATCATTTGTCAACTTAATGGCTAAAGACTAAAACACAGATGTTTCTGTTTATGTCACGAATGAAGTGTAGAAACTGACCATAGTGATGTTCCAGGAGCGGATGAGATGGATGTCTTTCATCAGGTATTGCCAGGACAGCAGACTCCTGAGGTCGACGTGAAGTTTCTGCCACAGAGTCAGAGTCTGCTGGTGACCGGTCTCCAGACTGATAGAAACATCAACATAACACTCAAAACTTCAGCGCATACTGAGAAATCTGTGATCCTTAACAAACGCACAGTAGCTGTTCCACATCGTGTGAGCTACCAACCTAGATAGCATATTTAGTCATTAACATTCAACTATATTGAAAACAGTTGTTCTTGTTAGTTGAGTCGTTAATGAAATTACTGCCAGTGGAAAGCGTTTCTATTCAGTTCTGTCTCAGTAAAGATGTTTTCTGCAGTATGTAGGCAGCCGTTAACTAAAACTAAAATCATAATAATGCTATTTCATTACTTGAAATTAAATAAATGTTAACTGAAATATATATATAAAAAATATAAATGTATTTTATTTCAGCTAATTGTCAAGACAAAGTCTTGTTTTTATTTAGTTTAACTACATCTAGAATAAAAATGTATAAAAATATAGACATGTTCTAAAAAAAAAAAAAAGAAAAAAACACAACACAACACAAATTGCTAAAAATGTGACTACATTTAAAATAAACACAGAAAACAGAAAAACAAAAATGAATTCAAAAGTTATAGTAGTATTTTATTTCAGCTAGTTGCCAAGGCAAAATTTCTCTTTTTCATGTTAAAGTATTAAAACTAACCAAAAATGATTAAATACTATACAGACATTTAACAAATACTATAAAATATTTAATAGTACATCAATGAAAAATAAAACTAAAAACTAACTCAAAATAATAATAAAAAACTATATTTGTATGGTATTTTATTTGATCTATTTCAACATTTCTCATATTTGTTTTTAGATGAAGTACTAAAATAACGAAAAACTAAATAAACCAAAAAAATAAAAAATGCACCTAAATATTTGCACATAAAAAAAAAAAAACATTTTAAAACAGAACAAAATTACTAAAACTTTCAAATGGAAAAATTAAATTTAAACCTTAATCAACAATAAAACTAATTCAAAATATTAAAAAAAAAAAACTATAATTGTATCTGATACTAGTATTTAACATCAAGTTGCCAAAGAAAACTAAATAAACTAAAACTACTACAAAAAAATACTATATATGGGTCAAAGAGGTTATGATGTTTTTACAAAATTTACAAAAGTGATTTTATGTCCATAGAATGCACATTAAATGTAAGTAAAGTGTCTACTTTTACGGTTTCAAATAAGTTTTAGGAGGATAAAAGTCAAAATTTGGTTGAAATAATGTTACATTGTCATTCAGTGCACAAAACACAATATTTATGTAAAAATTCAAACAAAATGCTTTTTCTGACTTGTGCATATTAAATATATAAAAGAATAAGGGAGCATATAAAATTTTATTGTTTTAAAGAAGTAAAAAATTCTTACTGACAAATGGGCAAAACCTAGGATAGTGGCAAATTTGAAAAAGGTTGATACTAATTAGTATATAAAGTGATAGTAATTTGCCTTTTAATACATAACAACAATAGATTTTGTTGTAAATATGCCTGACAGCATTGTTACACTGAATGACATTTTAGTGGGTGTCTTCTGAAAATTAGGGAAAAATGTATAGATGTAAATGATATTATTTTTTTGCTCAGAAAAACAAAAACAAAAATGCAATAAAATTAAAGAGAAAACTTTTTAATATTTTTTTGGAAAAACAATAATTTAAAGCAGTATTACACTTATTGCTTTTATGCTTAAACACTTTTACGTCTTTGACCCATATGCATATTAAAGAAAAACGCTAATAAAAATGACAAAAACAAAACCTGAAATATAAATACAATTCAAAATATTATCAAAACATATAATAGTATATCAATGGCACTATAATAGATAGTAGAAGTGTTTTTACCTGGACACGCTATCCACAGCCTCCTTGTTGACAGGCGGCACCAGGAAGCAGATGGACGGCACGATGGCCTCATTTCCTGAGCGGTTCAGAACCTTCCACTTGAAGGGCTGTGAGTTATTGATGAGCGCACACTCGTCGCCTTTGTGCATCGTGATCTGTCAGGAGAAACAGGTTTAAGCGTGCAGCACAAGCACAGGGTAAGAGTGTGAGACAGCGAGCGGACGGGGATGGACTCTACCTCCATCTGTTTGAAGTCACACACGGCCTGGATGGGCAGTTTGCCTTTGAAGGGGGTCGTGGGGTCACGTGGTTTCAGCTGGATGATGGACTTGGCTCTCTTGTTCAGGCTGGCGATGTCAGCCTTGAACTCGTTCAGCTGCTCTCTCTCCTCCTGTGGTCAAACTCACTTAATTAGATTGAGGCTACTTATCGATTCCACTTTTTTTTATTCTAATACCATTATACAGTATGTTTTTTTTCCCCATAAAAATAAAAGATTGATGGTTTGAAAATGAATAAATGAAGACCATAGTTATTAGTAATATAAATGTGCAGGTGTAATGATTGCTTTATTGCTAAATGAATAAATAAATAAATATTTTTTACAGAACATATACAACAGTAATATTTCTTATTTTGTTTGATTCAGTCATTTTTATATTTCTGTTAAGTATTACAACTACTACTGCTAATAATAATAATTATTATTATTATATTTCACCTTGAATATTATATATTTTTGTGAAATATTACAATAATAATATTTTATTTTATTTTAGAGAAATTTTACAATAGTAATATTTTATTTTCCTTTATTTTATATTTTATTTTTCTTTATTTTATTTTATTAGTGAAATATTACAATAGTAATATTTTATTTTATTTTACCTTATTTTATTTATTTATTTATTTTTTATTTTACTTTATTTTATTTTAGTGAAATATTACAATAGTAATATTTTATTTTACTTTACTTCGTTCTATTTTATTTTATTTTATATTTTATTTTTCTTTATTTGATTTGATTTTTCGTTATTTAATTTTTTAATTTAATATTTAATTTTTTATATTTAATTTAATTTAACTTTATTTTCCTGTATTTTATTTTATTATATTTTACTTTATTTGATTTAATTTTACTTTATTTTACTTTTTTATTTTATTTTATATTTTATTTTACTTTATTGTACTTTACTTTATTTTGGCCACACTGTTCAGCCCTACAAACAAGCACAGCAAAATTTAAATGTGTTTTCAGTCACAATTACAATTTGCATCAGAAAGTTAGCTTTATAAACTTGGTTTATTTCCCAAACTGTGCTGTGATATTGTGAAATCAGTGTTGCAATATTACAGTAAATAACTCTACTAAAAACTGTCCATCTGCAAAACACTAGCATTACAGTTTTTTTATTTTTATAAGCCATTTGGTAATGAAAAACAAACTCACAACAGCGTCCTGGAGTAAATCCTCCAGGCGAGTGGCAGTGGTGGTGCGGTCACATATGTACTTCTTCTTCATGGTCTCCTGCATCTTCTTTATCCTCTCCTCAGCATCTCTCACATCAGCAAAGAACTGTGGGTAAAACAGATGAGAAAGGCGGAGAAAGGTAAGAACACTTCTAATACATGACTGGTTTGCACAAGGTTACATTATACTGGATAGGCATTTGATGACGCTGTACCTGGAAGTATGCAGTGTTCTCTTTGAGATGAGTTTCAATGCAACAGCACACCTGGAGGATCCAGCTCCACTGCGTCTGCAGAGCTGCGGTGAAGGCCTGAGGATCACCAACACAACACAACACTTACATATACTAGCCTTCAAAACGGTTTTGAACATTTATAGTCATCAGTGTTGGGGAAAGTTACTTTTAAAAGTAATGCATTACAATACTGAGTTACTCCCTAAAAAAGTAACTCATTACGTTACTTAGTTACTTTTTATGGAAAGTAATGCGTTTCGTTACTTTTGCGTTACTTTTTAAATCTGGGCAGGGCTTGCTCGTTTGTTTTTAATATAAAAAGTTCTATTTTTGTCAAGTGTAAAAGCCTTTTTGCACTAAAAGCCTCAGGCTTAGAGATAAATAAAAAAAAGTTAAAAAAATGTTAGATTATCTTGAGTAATTTTTGCTTATTAGTATGGATGAATTGGATCATCAAAGGTTGATAAAATGTGATTAAATACATAAAGGATATTTGTATTATTTAACATATTTAATTATTGCAGGTTTGCATTGAATTTCAGTGTTTTTATTCATTTTGAAGAACACTGGATCTGTTTTTTTAGTGAGTGAGATGAATTAATGCATGTTCACATTTATTCTAGAACTAAAGTAACATCTTACTCACAATTTCTCTCAACATGGGGACAGAAGAGCTTTTAATCAATAAATGAGGGGAAAAAGTAACTGGCGTATTTATTTGAAAAAGTAACTTTATATATTTTCTTGTCAATTAAAAAGTAAAGTGTTACTTTACTAGTTACTTGAAAAAAGTAATATTATTAAGTACTTGTTATGCATTACTCCCAACACTGATAGTAATTAGAAATGTTTCTTGAGGAGCAACTTTAATAAAAAAACTCTTGAGTTTCTTTGATGCTGAAAATTCAGCTTTGATCACAGAAATAAATTACATTTTAAAACATCTTCACATAGAAAACAGACATTTTAAACTGTAATAATATTTCACAATTTTACTGTTTTTACCGTATTTTTAATAAAATAAATACAGCCTTGATGAGCAGAAAACACATTAGCAGTTCACTCCGTACCTCAACGGTCTTCTTGCCTGGATGTCCGTCTTTATTGAGTCTGTCTCCAGTGGCCTGGATGTCACTGACCTTCTTCTCTCTAAGTTCCAGTTCTCGCATGAGTCCCTGAGGAATTAATTAAACCATGAGAAACAATCCAAACTGTACTATATTCTCCATTTACACCTGCTCCATATATTGCAGCAATCTATTTATTAACAAACTATCCAGGTTGCTATTTTTGGCTCTGCACTTACTGAGTAGTTCTCTTTCTTTGCAGCCACGTTGGTGTTGCGTTCACTCCAGTCGTAGTTGACCTCCTCTTCCTCTTTGTCATTGAGCCACATCAGTTCCTTGGTGGCGGCGCTGACGTAGTTGTACAGCTGGTCAAGATTTCTCAGACGGGACTTGGAGGAGTTCTAGAGAGAAGGAAGACATTTGCTGACATTCTGCAAAGCCTAGTGATTTTTCAATAGTTACCGGCTGAAATACTCACCAGCAGTCTGTTGTACTGCAGATCCAGTTTGCCCAGATATTCTCTGTATGTGCCTTTACTAACGGGAGAGAGCTGGTTCTGAAACACACACAAAGAGGTAGAAATGTCACAAGAGGCAATGAAAACCATTTAGAGAAAAATTCTAGGGTAGAACGATCATTTTTGTTAAGTTAATTCAAGCCAAATGTATTTGTAGAATGATTTGCATGCCTTAAAATCCAGGCACACAAAGAACGACAACTTTAACAATAACTTTATAAGTTTTAATAATCATTTTATTTCTATTCTAATTCAACAATACAGCTATGATGACAACAGATATATGTGACCCTGGACCACAAAACCAGTCTTAAGTCGCTGGGGTATATTTGTAGCAATAGCCAAAAATACTTTGTATGAGTCAAAATGATCGATTTTTCTTTTATGCCAAAAATCATTAGCATATTAAGTAAAGATCATGTTCCATGAAGATATTTTGTACATTTTTTACCATAAATATATAAAAACTTTATTTTTGATTAGTAAAATGCATTGCTAAGAGCTTCATTAGAACAACTTTTAACGCGATTTTCTCAGTATTTAGATTTTTTTGCACCCTCAGATTCCAGGTTTTCAAATAGTTGTATCTCAGACAAACATTGTCCTATTTTAACGAACAATATATCAATGGAAAGCTTATTTACTCAGCTTTCAGATGACGCAAGAATCTCAATTTCGACAAATTTACACTTATGACTGGCTTTGTGGTCCAGGGTCACATATTATGAATCACTTTGAGAACTTTTTTTTCCAGCTGATGAATCAGAAACCATCCTGCTTTAAAGAGCTCGAATATTTAAAGCGGCAGACGTATAAGATAGAGAATGTTATTGTCTGTTAATAATCCTGCTAATAAAGACTACAAAACCTTAAGTAGCACGGGTATATTTGTAACAATAGCCAAAAATACATTATATTGGTCAATGTTTTAGTTTTTTCTTTAATGCCACAAATCATTAGGATATTAAGTAAAGAGGATGTTTCATGAAGATATTTTGTAAATTTCCTACCGTAAATATATCAAAACTTATTTTCTGATTAGTAATATGCATTGCATGCATAAAACTTTAAAGGCGATTTTCTTAATATTTAGATTTTTTTGCACCCTCAGATTGCAGACTTTCAAATAGTTGGAATTAATGGAATTATTCAGCTTTCAGATGGTTTATAAATCTCAATTTCGAAAACTTGACCCTTATAAATGGACACATTTATCTTTATGGTTAATAGTTCTTAATGTGAATAGGCCTTTATAGATTTGAGCTGATTACTAATATAGTTTACATTTTGCCACAATATAAACAATTAAGCAGTTCAGCAGTTATTTGCTACATTGTATGCACTGCTTTACTTGAAAATACTGTGTACTTGTTGTTAAATCTGATATGTTTATATATCCAACTTTATATATAGAGCTGTGTGATAGTATCGTCTACATTTTGTGACAATTTAAACAAATGTGAGATTTGCAAAATAATATATATTGCTTTACATAAGTATCCTGTATGTTTGTGGGTAAAGTTAGATCTGCTTTTAACAGTTTAGTAGTCTTCATTTATTAGAATCTTGTAAATTACTAAAGTAAGTAAGGTCAGTTAAATTTGATTTGATGATTGAAAAAAGTGAAAACAAAAAACAAACAAACAAAAAATATCAAATAACTACTAAAAAAACTATTTAAAATTAATTGAAAAAAGTTTTTAATGATTTCATCTAAAATTAAATCTAGTTTCACTTCATTGCAAAATCTTTTCATAAGACTCGACAAAAAAAAAGTCTTAGAGGAGTTGATGAAAATGAATTCTGAGGCAGTGAATTCTGCAAAAAAATGCTTTTCTTACTTAGATTTGTTTGTCTTGTTTCCAGCCAAAATATCTAAAGAATCTTGAATCAGGAAGGATTTTCTAGACAAGTACAAATGATTATCTTGTTTTTAGTAAAAACAAGTCAAAATTAAGTGTGTTTTTGCTTACAACAAGCAAAATAATCTGCCAATGGGGTAAGAAAAAAAATCTTATTTCAAGCAGACAACTAGATTATTTTTCTTACCCCATTGGCAGATTATTTTGCTTGTTTTAAGCAAAAACTCACTTAAATTTGACTTGTTTTTACTAAAAACAAGATAATAATTTTTACTTGTCTAGAAAATCCTTCCTGATTCAAGATTCTTTAGATATTTTGGCTGGAAACAAGACAAAAAATCTAAGTAAGAAAAGCATTTTTTGCAGTGGCATATTTCATATGTAAGAAATAATTTACAAAAGCAGTTGAGAGTCTCAATAAAAAAAGGTGTTAAAAACTTTTAAAAATGGACATTTAAAATACCTCATCTGCTCGTGCGCGCTCAATCTTAGCCTTGAAATCCTCAATGGTTTGGTGAAGTCCTCTGTGGCTGCCCAGCTGAGACTCAACAGACGGAAGATCGATGCCCCATTCGGACGTATCGATCCTGCGCTGGTTCTCCTCCACCCAGGCTAACAGGTCTTGAGCGTAACGCAGGGTGACATCATCGAGCTCGGGCCGTGCCCGCTGCACAGGCTTCTGGGAAATGTGTGTGATGGAGACGTGAGAGGCAGTGCTGATGCTAGACTTGAGCCTTAGGTTGTAGTCACTGCGCAAGTTCACCAAGCGCTCGTGTAACCGGTAGACCCTGAAAAAAGAAAAGTCATTTTTTAAAATAGATTTCCATAGTTGTTTAACCCTTAAAAACCTAGAACATTTTTGGGGCACCTGAGGCACCTGTACATTTCTTTGTTTTTTTCAGACCTACTGTTTTCTAGCAGTCAGCATCAATTGTCGTATATATCACTATAAACATAAGAACTTCTCTAAAAATGAGTGAATTTCCAGAATTTTGGGAAACACTCTAGCAACAGTTGGGTGTTTTTTCATGTGTACTCAAACAAAAACTCCTGAAGTTTGGATTTTGTTCTTTAGAAATTTGTATTTACGTGTTTTACACTTCCAAATAAAATGTTGTCTATATATAACATTCCCCAAGCCAGTTATAGCCATATATTACAATATTATTATTATATAATAGTATTGTCTTGTGCAACAAAAATATAAACAGTCCAAATTATTCACAAACTCACACAAAATGAGAGAGAAATATACAGAGTACAACAGAAATATAGTGCAAAAAAATCTTTACAAACTATATAAGAATTAGTTACATAATATAACAACCAAATAGATCGATCTGCTGGCTGTAATTATGCGAAAACCCACATTTCAGTGCTTTATCCGATATGTACTGCTGTTCCATCCTTGTTTTTGGTTTGTGTTATGTCAAAGGTCTCTGTCATGAGTATTTCTGTGCTTTTTCAAAGACTGCTGTCATGCAAATGTATTATTTTGCATTTGATTTCATGCACGCAAGACGCACTTTACTTTCACTTTGCATTTGTTCAGATTTCCAAAGAAATATGCTAATCGATGGTTCAAAAGACCAAAACCTATGTTTATTGGTTGAACAGATGACAGTTTGAACCAATCTGGGCGCAGGGGTGGGACTAAGCATCAACAATCGTTCCTGTTTGGCTCAGAGGACCGAAATGCATTGGTTTCATCTGACGAATCAGTGCTGAGGAAATGCGATGAAATAGTCACGCTCACTACGGAGCCTTTGAATATCCAAATGAGACAATAGAGTCACTGACAAGAGTAGACTCTTGTGCATTATGAGACTTTTTAAAGAATTCAAATTGAATTAGGGGTTCAAAAGTTCTCAAACATTTAAGAACAATAGTTATTTTTAACCGCAGGTTAATCCAAAAGAATTACTGTTAGGTCCAAACGGGAAATAAACAACCCTTTTTAAGGCTTCTGGCAGAAGGTAGTATAGACTCACCTGCGATACATCTGCTCTGCCTGCAGGTGGCGCCCATCTTTGAGCATCTGAACGTCGTTAAAGAGCAGCCGGATCATGCCGTCGGCTTTGTCTAGATCTCTCTCCACCTCAACCGTGTGCTGGGCTGGTTTCCCGGCACTCAGGAGACGGATATCCTGCAATAAAAAGTCATTGCAATGCAAAGTATATACAGCAACTTCACATTTGATAGAATAGCAACTGTGCAAGTGTGTAAGTAAAGATCTATGATCGTACCGTCTGCAGGAGAGACTCAGTCTGGTTGAGCTGTTCCTCACACATGCCTGATTCCATCTGCACTTTACTGACGATCTGCTGGAGACGCTCTAACCTGGAAATGATCAGAGTTCACACACAATTAAATTACATTTGTATTTTGTCAATTGGCAGTTTGTGGTCAGAATAAGCCTCAATGAGGACCAGATGTTACGCCGATTAGTCAAAGGTCTGATGTACGCGAGACTATTACGAAACAACTGGAGGTGAGACTGATTTTTTAATAGAATTAAGGGACAGGATTTTCAGTGCAATAAAAACACAGTTACACTTTACAATACAGCTGCACAAATATGCATTAATTCATGCTTAACTAATACAGAGATAATCATGAGATAATATGTGACCCTGGAGCACAAAACCAGTCATAAGGTTAAATTTTACAAAACTGAGTTGTATACATCATATGAAAGCTCAATAAAGAAGCTTTCTACTGATGTATGGTTTGTTAGGATAGGACAATATTTGACTGAGATACAACTATTTGAAAATCTGGAATCTGAGGGTGCGAAAAAAATCAAAATACTGAGAAAATCACCTTTAAAGTTGTCCAAATTAAGTTCTTAGCAATGCATATTACTAATCAAAAATTTAATTTTGATATGTTTACAGTAGGAATTTTACAAAAAATCTTCATGGAACATGATCTTTACTTAATTTCCTAATGATTTTTGGCATAAAAGAAAAATAAATAATTTTGACCCATACAATGTATTTTTGGCTATTACTACAAATATACCCCAGCGACTTAAGACTGGTTTTGTGCTCCAGGGTCACATATGTAACTCATGAAGAATTTAACTATTTATTAATAATAAATGCATTAGGAACAAATGATCATTCTATATGCAGGGTTTCTACAGATATGAAGAAGTGAAATTTAAGACTTTTTAAGATCCTTTTAATACCAGCTTATATGCAGTTTAAGACCTAAACTTGTAATGGAAATACACATCTTACAAACATACTGTGTATGTAATATTTAATGTGTTTAATGTAAAAAGAAAACTAAATTTCAAAAATAAAATGTCATTAATGATAATTATTACAACAATATACAGTGAACTTTCCATATCAGCAGACAATATTCCACATAAAAATATTTTTATAAGCAATAATTTTTATCAGTGATCAACTTTTACATACTTAAATCAGCATTTTTTTTATTTACCTTTATAAAGGCATATTTTTTAAACTTTTTAAATGTATGCATCACCTTTGATTTCAAATTACTACAATTTTGCAATAAATTCTGTAGGGCTGTTACCAGGCAGATTACTGTAAATGAAAGTGTGATTATTATAATAATATTGTAAAAAAAAAAAAGTAATAATATATAAATGATGTTATAAGATCAACATTTTAAATACATTTATGAATTTACAAACAAGAAATTGTTTGATTTTCGTTCTGTCCAATGATTTTAGCTGTAATGTGACCAAAAATATCTGAATTTGAATTTAAGACATTTTAAGACTTTTTAGGGCCTTTTATTAGGAAAATGTTATTAACGACTTTTTAAGGACCCACGGACACCCTGTATATGATTCATAGATTAAGTAATCAATAAATTGTTATTAATTAAATGTGTCATAATGTATGAACTCCCTAATAACTTATTTTATTAACTAATAGTGTAAATGCATGTGTTAACGGGTCGAAGCCATGCATTTCAACTTCCAGCTGTCTGCTTTAATTAATCATTAGCTATAACTATATTACTTAAGAATTAGTTAATAGTTCTGTACCTCAACAAGTAAAGTCATAACATAATTATATATTTTTTTAAGTTATTAGGGAATTAATACATTATGACACATTTAACTCAAAACAATTTACTGATTACTTAATCTATGAATCATTTTGAATGTTCATTAGTTGCTGATGTAGTAATCTTTAACAAATGATTTGGTTCTTTATGAATTATACATGAACTCTGTGCATTAATTAAGCATGAATTAATGCATATTTGTGCACCCGTGTTATAAAGTGTTACCAAAAACACAAACATTTTTACGTTATATCCTCTCTGTGAAACTGCATTCGTATTAAAACTAAAATAATACAAATGAGAAAAACATGATTTGGAATTACTGTACTTCATATGACATTAAAAAACACCTGAATGCGAGCTGGTTAAAAGTAATTGAAAAAGACAAGCAAGAAACTCACAGTTTTCCACGACGAAGCAAATACTCTAAACGATACGGGTCTGTCACAAAAGCCATTTCTTACAGTCCAACGGCATGCAAGACTCTCTCCAAAATGCATAAAAAACATGTTTTTCTTATTATAATCCTGTCATGGGACTCAGACGGACTAAACCACAGCCAGGATGAAGTTGTTGTGGCGCTTGGTCAGCCATTCCACAGTGCATAAAGAAACTGTGTGCTGCGTATTACTCTTGTCCAGCAAGAAGCAGCATTGTCTTGTGACAGGAGACGTGTCCTGTTTTGGATGATACTCCCTTTCCTTCTAGATGATGGATATTTATAACTATTTCATTGCATTTATTGCATCGCAACATTCTTTTTCGCCCTTTTTGACAGTGAAATCAACAAATTTACTATAGTACGCTGCTATATAGAAACTAAATGGAATTTTTTTTTGACCAGTTTTTTAAAGTTTGAAGTTGTTATTAAAGGTATAATTATGTTGCTAAGCCAAACCATCTTTTTATGTTTTACAACTAAACCAACTCAAACTCTATTCTCTGTTCTACTTGACTCAAGGATTTGACAAAAACTTTTTCTGACAAGAAACTGTTTACTACTGTACCTATAAAATGTCTTTGTCTACTGTAAACGATATTTGTTTTGATTATGAAAAGAAAATTAAGAAAGAAAAGAAAAATGCAAAAAAAATGCCTTTCTTACTTAGATTTTTTTTTACTTGTTTCCAGCCAAAATATCTAAAAATTCTTAAGTCAAGAAGGATTTTCTAGATGAGTAAAAATTATTGTCTTTTTTTCAGAACAAACAAGTCAAAATTAACTGCATTTTTGCTTGAAACAAGCGAAATAATCTGCCAATGGTGTAAGAAAAATAATCTTGTTTTATATTTTCTCTTTGAAATAAGATAGAAATCCCCATTTGCAGATTATTTTGCTTGTTCTAAGCAAAAACTCACTTACAACTTCTGACTTTTTTTTTTTTTGTCTAGAAAATCCCTCTTGATTTAAGAATTAGTTGATATTTAAGTAAAAAAAAATTAAGAAAAGCATTTTTTGCAGTGTGCTTAAACCATAAAATAAAAACAAAAATAAAAATAGCATAAAAAGTTAAAGTATGCATATCTAAACACAGGTGGTCAAATGTTAAACAATGAATCTAATGATAGAAATACAAACATAAAGTTCCACTAATGTGATGAACTAAAAATCACCAAAACGCCAGGGCACACATTTTCAGCCCAAATATGTTTTGAGAGCACATTGAGATCTGGTACAGATCGGTAGAATTGTATCATTCTCATGCAGTTCTCATTAGTCTAGAAAGGTCTTCATTGTGTTATAATGGCTGATGTAAGTCAGTTTTTGGATTGGCAGACAGATCTATTTTAGTCAGGCTGTCATTCCATTACACAACCACTACATTCCCTTATTCTCAATGACCACAAACAGGGCCTAAAACTAATTTTTTGGCACACCTGCCAATGGCCTGGTGACATGATCAAATTTACTGGTCATAAAACCGGCCAATTTTTTATTTTTTTACCGGCCATGAAAACAGGCAGTTATTACTACTACAATGATTAGACATATGTGACCCTGGACCACAAAACCAGTCATAAGGTTAAATTTTACAAAACTGAGATGTATATATAATATGAAAGCTCAGTAAATAAGCTTTCTATTGATCTGGAATCTGAGGGTGCAAAAAAATCAAAATCCTGAGAAAATCACCTTTAAAGTTGTCCAAATTGGGTTCTTAACAATGCATATTACTAATCAAAAATTACATTTCGATACATTTACAGTAGGAATTTTACAAAAAATCTTCATGGAACATGATCTTTACTTAATTTCCTAATGATTTTTGGCATAAAAGAAAAATCAATCATTTTGACCCATACAATGTGTTTTTGGCTATTGCTACAAATATACCCCAGCGACTTAAGACTGGTTTTGTGGTCCAGGGTCACATATGTACAATGTTTTTAATTCGTCCTGCAACTGGTGTCTCCGTTAAATTCTTTTCCCCATCAATTTAACCTAATAATTATAGCTATTCAACATTAAAGTATAATTGAAAGCTATTATTACTTATTTTTAGGCTCTGAAATATAAAACAACTTTTAATTTTAGTGATTTTAAAACAATCCTCAGATAAACTATAAATTGTATATGTATAAACTATACAAGCTTTATTTATCTTTTTTCTTTTGTTCTTTGATTTCCATCAACAACAGACTTAAGCAGGTTTCACTTTAAAAGCAACGCTGTCTCTTTAAAACCTGATGCACATGACGTGGATCTGACACACATGTGATTTTCTCGAAACTGTTTCCGGTAATTTAAGACTTTAAGACTCATTTAAGACTACGTTTCCGAAGTAACTCACCAAAACTGTGCATTTTGACATAACTGTGTGTGTTTTCGTCTATTGAAGTGCTAAGTCACTGGTGCACTGTCTAAAGCGGCTCAGCGAATGCTTAATATTACAGCCGAGCGCCCCTTTCAAACTTTACTTCATGGCACCGTTTAGGCGGGCCACATTCTGGGGTTATAAAGAATAAAGAAGGGAAAAGTTAATCTTACATAATAAAGCAGCAATATCTTCTCAGGTAAAAGTAATTAGAAGCGTGTCTAGGGACAAGCTGGCCATCACAATGTTCTGAACTTATCAGCCTGTTTGCATCCTATTATTTAATTTGTTCTTGTCGTTTACAACAGAACAGCTAATCATGATGATCTTGTCTTCTGAAAAGATTGTTTTATTCGCTTACATCAGAAACAGTGAATGACAACTGGCTGATGTTCTCACTACATTGCATTGTTACAGTATATTTCATCTGACTCTGTTACATACACTCGCCAACGCTGATTTTTACTTGCATTTGACGCTTAGTGAGTGTTGAGTTTAGGCCTTGACCACAAAATAAAGGCCACGGCAAAATTAAGACTGCAGAGTGATAAGATAAGTGTTTTTAGATGTGTTTCTTACCTCTCAAACTCTATTCTGAGCAGTCTCTCCCTCTCCAGAATGGCCACATGTAGACGCCCCCATTCCTTCTCAACGTCAATGGGATGGTATCCAGGAGGAACCTTAACCTGACCAGCGTGAACCGCGCTCTGTGGGGAAATGGTAGTAATCATATTAAGACAGAGGAAAGAAATCATTATCCAGATTTTAAACACTTTTATCTCCATGAATGTAGTATTATGAGTTCTGATCCTGTGTACAAACCTCAAAGGTCTGGTAGAGGTGTTTGGAGCGGCTCTTGTCCGTCTCTTTGGGGGCAAGCTCTGCTTCTTTAAATTTCAGAAACTGACGCCACAGAAGCTACAATATAAGCAAACAAGCAAATTGATAAATAAACACACAGACATCTAACGCAGCGAAAGATTAAGAGTCTGAGGGCTGAAACAAACAGCATAAAACACATCATCACTGCTTGAAATAAAATAGACCTTAACCAGAATAAAATGTAAACTAATGGTAAATAATAACAAAAAACTTTAACCTATATTATTTTAGTTAAAGTACTAAACTTAATAAAAACTTTAACACTTTATGGTAAGCTTCTAGTTAATCTTAGTTAATTATATTAGTTAACATGAACTAAACTTGTATCTGTTAATATTATGGCAACTTTAGTTTAGGGACAAATTCTCAATATTAACTTGTTGCTTAATAGCATGCACATTACCAGCAAATAGGCTGTGTATTAGTACTTACTGTATAAAGCACATAGTAATGCCTTATTCTGCATTAACATAAACTTAAAGGAAGACTTTACAGATTTTTTCAGATTAATTTAAAAAATTTACAAATAATATTCTCACCCTCTCATTATGCAAGATGTTCAGGTCTTTCTTTTGTCACTGGTAAAGAAATTATGTTTTTAAGGAAAACATTTATGGATTTCTCTCCATATAGTGGACTTCTATGGTGCCCTGAGTTTGAACTTTCAAAATGCAGTTTAAATGCAGCTTCAAAGGGCTCTAAATGATCCCAGCTGAGAAAGAAGGGTCTTATCTAGTGAAATGATTGGCTCTTTTCTAAAAAAAAAGTTAAAATTTATAAACTTTTTAACCTCAAATGCTCGTCTTGTCTAGCTCTGCATGTATTCTGCGCACTCCAGTTCAAGACAGGGTAGAGCTAGACAAGACAAGTGATTAAGGTTAAAAAGTATATAGTTGTCAATTTTTCACAATATAAGACCATTTTTTTTCTCGGCTAGGATCATTTAGAGTGCCATGAAGATGCATTTAAACTGCATTTTGGAAGTTCAAACTCGGGGGCACCATAGACGTCCACTATATGGAGAGAAATCATGGAATGTTTTCCTCAAAAAACATAATTTCTTTAAGAAAGAAAGACATGAACATCTTGGATGACAAGGGGGTGAGTAAATGATCTGTACATTTTTGTTCTGGAAGTGAACTACTCCTTTAACAACTACCTTGTTAACTGCTAATAGACAGCATATTAGGAGTTTATTGAGGAAAAAAGTCAAAGTAAAGAGCTAAACTAATGTGTGACCAATATTATTTCATGAAACTCAGCTAACATAACCTAACAATAAATAGGTGTATTTTTATCGACTAACATAAACAAAGATTCATAAACACTGTAAATATTGTTAGTTAATGCTAGTGCAATGTAATAACTAAGGAAGGTTATTGTAACGTAAAAACAACCAAAACTTTGACTAAGATTAAAATGAAAGCAGAACATATCAAAATAATAACAAAAACTATAATGGTACTGTATATCAATGGTAGTAAGTTTGGTAATCAACAGATGCTGGTATTCAAAGTAACAGCGTGACCCTGGATAACCCTGAGAGTATTTGTCCAAATCGCCTGCTCTTTGTTATTCCTCCAGCATGAAGTGGTATGATTAAGGATAAGCTTCACAAAGCTCTTAATATAAGTAGCTGCCCTCAGATCAAGATGATACGCATTACACAGCCGCCCCACCCTGATGAGACACAGCCATACAAACTCAGACAAAGCAGCTCAAAGGCAGAACGCCGCTCTTCACGGTTCGGTGTCATGTGGCATGACTCACGCTCAGCAAAGAAGGATTTCTTCCAGTAACATGCCATCGGATGAGGAGGATAGAGTTCTCTCTCTGTTTTTAGGAGTGTTGGGATCGACTTTTAAAAGGTTTGCCATTTGAAATTTTCTTCCAAAATAGGTTATTTTCATTGCCATTAAAGTGAAATCACAGATAAATATAGGAGCCTGAACTCTTTATATGTGACCCTGGACCACAAAAACAGTCATAAGGGTCAATTTTTTGAAAGTGAGACTTATGCGTTTAAATTGATTGATTTATTTGGCCGACATACAGCTACTTGACAATCTGGAATCTGAGGGTGCAAAAAATCTTAATATTGAGAAAATCGCCTTTAAAGTTGTCCAGATGAAGTTCTTAGGAATGCATATTATTAATCAAAAAGTGAGTTTAAATATATTTATGGTAGAAAATTCACAAAATGTCTTTATGGAACACGATCTTCACTTATCCTAATGATATATGTGACCCTGGACCACAAAACCAGTCATAAGGTTAAATTTTACAAAACTGAGATGTATACATCATATGAATACTCAATAAATAAGCTTTCTATTGATGTATGGTTTGTCATGATAGGACAATATTTGGTCGAGATACATCTATTTGAAAATCAGGAATCTGAGGGTGCAAAAAAAATTAAAATACTGAGAAAATCACCTTTAAAGTTGTCCAAATTAGGTTCTTAACAATGCATATTACTAATCAAAAATTACATTTTGATATATTTACAGTAGGAATTTTACAAAGAATCTTCATGGAACATGATCTTTACTTAATTTCCTAATGATATTAGGCATAAAAGAAAAATCAATCATTTTGACCCATGCAATGTATTTTTGGCTATTGCTACAAACATACCCCAGCGACTTAAGACTGGTTTTGTGGTCCAGGGTCACATATGGCATGGAATGCATTTTTGGCTATTGCTATAAATATACTCATGGTTGTAGAACTGGTTTTGTGGCCTAGGGTCACATATATATGAACAGGATTAATTCACACTAAATACAGCTAATAACACACCTTAATTTACATAACTGAGGTAAAAACATATATATAGCTGCAGGAAAAAAAAAAGCTTAAAATAACTTAAAATAAAATTTTGACCAGTACAAATTATATGCTGGTTTTAATATTGTTTGGTTAGTGCTGGTCTAATTGTTAAATCTGCATAACTATGTTAAAGCCTTGAAGCTGGTCAACCAACATGGGTTTTGCTCGTTAAACTAATTCGAACTCCAGCATTCTATGCAGTCTGCAGATCACATCATATCCTGGTGACCATCTGCATTGACTAATTCACACTAATTCTACACAAAACCAAGGTTTGACTCACAGACAGCACAGCTTGACATATAATGAGGAGTGCAATTCATTCAATAACCGAATAGGACCAGAGTAACTAGTAGCAACCCAGACCACAAAACAACAGACTCACCTCGACCTCTTCGTAGCTGCTGGGAAACTTCCTCTCCTCAAAGATGAGGACATGATGTCTAATCCACTGGAGAAGGACGGTGATCAGCTCGTAATACTCCTGCCAGCGCAGCTCCAGCTCCTGCAGCCGGGAACAAAACCACACAAAAACTATTCAGAAAGGAACAGGAAAACTCTTTTGCCCCTGCGTTAAGTCACTAAGTCACTTACCACATTCACTCAATTAGAGGTCAACAATCGCAGCCCTGTCTGATAACAGCACATGAACGAAGGGACGATTCAAAGTACAGAAATAGCTGATACAGGTTTATTGATAGTTTGTGAGACAGCTCATCTAATTCTGTGAAGAATGGTGTGAAGAAGGAATGAAATAAACTGCATCTGACAGCAGATGGCGTTATATAAGGGCAGATGGCAGAGATCCAGATCACACAAGGTCTATTACCTCTTCAAGTTTATATGCTTAAACCGTCTATCCTTCTTAAAGTTGTAAACAAGGAGGTGAAAGAGGAGCCTTCTATCATTTCGTAACCACCATGGAGGTCAAAAATGATCTTGACTTACTATATTTTAATACATGCAAATGACTTCGTAAACAACAAATGTTCATTTTATAGCTTTTCTTTACACAAACCTATTGTATGCTCTAAAATGTAAAGGTTCTTTATTGGCTTTAAGGCGAGACACTGCAGGTGAATGGGGAAAAAAATAACTAGTAATAATAATAGTTATCGCCTTACTTACCCAGATGATTGATTACATTGATAATTGCAAAAAAAATTTGTGTTACAAGTTTTCTAAAATGTTAGGTTTAAATATGCAAATGATGCATTATTTAATTAAATATGCACTGGATGAACAGTTTAAAAAATTCTTGTTTAATTTTTTAACATATTAGAGTCAAATGTTTTTACAGAGGGAATTTTGGCACTCCATAATTCTGAAAAAACTGACAGAAAACATTTTTTTTTTTGCATTTTTGGAGGAATAAAATGTTGTATGAAATCAAGCAAATTATATATGAACAAATCCCTCTGTAAAAACCTTCAGGATATAGACAGCAATAAAAATGTGTAAGTGCTACTGAAGTGGAGATTTATGGCTCAGTGTAGGAGAAAAAACATATTTTGAGAAAACGGCCTTTAAAAATATGTATTGTAATTGAAAACTGTTGAGACAAATAGATAAAGTGCTATAAAAGAAACACTTAACAGTGTCTTTTGGGTGTTTTCATTCCACTAGTCTGAAAAAACACTTTATGAAACAGCAAAAAGCCCAAAAATCTCAAACTTCACAGGTGCATCAAAGTATCTCCTCTTAATAATTTCATGAAGAACCTTTAACATTCATTGAAACTTTTCATTGGACAAACATGGAAAATAATTCTTTAGATGAAAGAACCAAGGAGCTTTCTGTTGGTTAAGGTGGTGAATTTGCATAACCAACCAAAACCTGTTTGGGCAACTTTTTGTCTTCACACAAAACTTTTTTTCGCTGAGCAACAGTAAATGTCTGTAAATTCACTGCAATTGTGCTCAAAGCAGCAGCGTGAACATTCTGCTAAACTTCTCATTTTGTGTTGCATGAAAGTGCACGAGATCCTGAACAAATCTGTAGATGTGGGTAAAAGGCAAACATCTTGTCATTGTCAGAGAGACTGGACACTGATGCTATTTAGCAGCAGTGTGGGAATGGGGCAAAGACAGGATGCCTCAAAAAACTCATTCATAAAAATGCTTCATTAGTTTTATTAGATTTAGTTCGACTGCATATTAACTGGACTCTGTGCTGACTGCCTGGAACTGTCTGGAAGTCTGGAACTGGGTTGTTAAGTGGCAATTGCGTCATTGTAAAATGATAAGGGTAAATACTCACACTGGCTTTGACGCCATCCTGGACGTCTGGGACACGTGGCATAGCGTCGTAAAGGGAGGACACATAGGTGATGATGGACTTCTCATCAGGATGAGGCACATCCACATCTGCAGTGGGAAGAATTGTAGTTTAATAAGCATTCAGGGTGTTCAATAAAGACATGAAAACATGATTGTTTGTGTGTCATTTGTTTAAGCAGACCGCATTTGTCTACTCAGATCAAATTTCAATCAAACTATTTTGATTTTCATCAGCATGAAACAGAAACTGTGGTCATCTTTTCTTTTCTTCTCTGCTGTGACATTTAGCTTGAAAGGGTTCACATACTTTTGACACTTTTCAACTATCAAGCATCATTGGATCCTAAACTCAATGAAAGATCAACCTACACTCTTAAAAATAAAGGTGCTTTAAAAGGTTCTTCACAGCAATGCCATAGAAGAACCATTTTTGCTTCCACAAAGAACAATTCAGTCAAAAGTCTTTAAAGAACTATCTCTTTCTTATTTTTTTATAATCTGAAGAACATTCTTTCTCCAAAAAGAACCTTTTGTGAAACAGATGTTAAAGGTTCTTTAGACAAAAGGTTCCTCTATGGCATCATGAAGCACCTTTATTTTTAAAAGTGTAGTGTTTTGGCACTGAACTACTACATTTAAGCAGGATTTAGCTTTAATACTAGGTGTTAATATCTCTCTGTTCTTCAAAATCAGCTTATAGCTTAAACATTACCCTCTGGGTCAAGCAGTCGTGTGACCCCAAGTTCTCGCTCTGCCACTGAAAAAGCCTGTTCCAGGTTCTCCAGGTTGGTCTGGCGGTACACTTTTCCCATGTCAACAAGCCTGGGCCTGGGGAAATCAAGAGAAACAAAACCATGAGCCTCAGTAATTGTGTAATAAACACAGCATAAGAATTTTAAATGACTGAAACACTACAAGAAATGCAGTGCAAACTTTTACACTAAGCAATACATTTGATACGATTTAAAAAATGAAACCAGAATGACAAAATTTTAAATCAGTGTATGTGGATTTGAATATTGCAGACTAAAATAAGTACACTAGTTGCTTAATAGCAGAGGAACATATAATGAGCACAGAGATGCAGGTAAAGTGACCACCTGCTCCATAAATCCAAAAAACATCTGTCTCCTGAGGGATAGAGCCATAACTCACATGCCATGAATATCCAGAGATGGGAGCGGCTCAAAACAACAGACAGCGAACAAACTCTACATATTTACACCGGATTCGAATGATTTAAACATCAAGCACCACAAAGAAGTATTAGAAATGAAGCAAGCACCCGGTTATCACTGTGTAAAATTCTCCTGCGTGGTATTTATCATCTGCTATCATGCTCATATCATCCATCCTGTAGCCTCCATGGATCTGCCTCAGGTCCCTCTCTGGCAAATGGTTCACAGAGCTCCAGTCTGGGCTGTATCTCATCTGAGAATCACCGCTGGAGTGAGCGCCTGGACTATGAGAGCCCCGGCCGGAGTCCAGGGAACCCTCGGAGGGAATTTCCTCGCATAGCATCACCACACGGTCCTCCGCTTCGCTGCCAGAAGCGGTACTGCCGGAGCCATTCCGACGCTTCTTCAAGGACAGCTGCATCTTCATGTTGAGCATCATTTTGTCCCAAAATGTGCTTCCTCGCAATGCAATTCCAGCTGTATAGTTCTTGAATGTCCAAATATCCGTATCTCCTCTGAATGGTGTTAGTTAGTCTTCAGTTTCTCAAATCCATTTGTTCCCAGGGAGCTCGAAAAAAAGACACCAAACTGTGCTTGCAGTGTTGTTTTCTGTGGTGCAGGTGGTGCTTGTAAATAGCTCTTCCCCATTTCTGAAAGGAGGCAGATCTGACAAATCCGATGGGTGTTTCTGGCTGACAAAAGCATCAAATCCTCTCTACTCATGTCAGGGTCAGTTGGGCGTTCCCAAGCTCTGCAGGTACTTGCTAACATTTCGGAAAAGCTGCCCTGCGGGGAGGCCTGTCTCCACTCCAACAGGCACCACACCTCACGCTATTTATCTTTTCAGTCTTCATTGTACACTTCTTATAAAACTATTTTCTCATTCAGTCTCCTCCTGCTCTCTTTTGTCCTTGCGTCTGCATACAGAACACACCCGCATTACAGAAAACTGCTTTTATTTAGCCTGGATCTGTGTGGCATGTGTGGACAGTTGTTTCTCACTTACATAAAACTGTATCATTTATTTAATTGCTGCTCATATCATCCCAAACCCATGTGGAACACAAAAGAAGATTTTTAATAATTTACATTGTGCTCTTTCCCATGCAATAAAATCAGTTTGTTTCAACAAGCTCCAAAAACTCCATACAACTTCAAAACTCCTTAAAACTGCTAGCTTTTAAAACACCTACTTATTGACTGTTCTACTTCTTACTTAAAACACCCTGACTTAAAACTATTGAATCTGCTTTTTAATGAGGCTTTCTCAAGTATCTCGTAACTGTTTCTTGAGCTCGGCAGCCCATTTTCACAGAAAAAGAAAAGCTGGTAACTCTTTACTAAAAGGCTTTATGTATAATGCATTAAAGAACTAAAAGAACCTTTGACATCTGACAAACCTATCTGTTTCACAAAAGGTTCTTTTTGGAGAAAGAATGTTCTTCAGATTATAAAAATTAAATAAGAAAGAGGTGGTTCTTTAAAGAACCTTTGACTGAATTGTTCTTTGTGGAAGCAAAAATGTATGGCATTGCTGTGAAGAACCTTTTAAAGCACCTTTATTTTTAAGAGTGTAGGTTGATCTTTCATTGAGTTTAGGATCCCATGATGCTTGATAGTTGAAAAGCATTCATAATGAACACTGTAATGCATTATATCTTTTCATAAATAACTGTAACCGAACTTAAAATGCATTATAATATTTGAAGGTTTGTTTGTCATGTTTTAATGCGTTACACTTTCTAAAGGTGTAACAATGAATTGATTATTCATGAGATCATACAATGCATTATAAAGTGCATTACAAGGCATAATTAATGCATTAAAAGTACTATATGTATATATTTATAATGCATTATATATAAAGGCTTTAAGTAATGTGTTACCAAAAAAATGTTGAACTTCAAAGGCTGATTAAACTCTAGAAGACTGCAAGTATAAACTGTCAGTCGTGTGCACTATGCTGATCTGACACGTTTGTGCTCAGGGCATTTATCTCCATGAAAATATGCGCTGAATTCAGATCAGAGCATTTTACTCCATGGCATCAAAGACAAGTTTGATCAAGAGTGAAGCTCAAACTTGAGTAAGGCAACATTTGTATCTTCCAATGTTGCTCAAAGAGGGCTGTATTTTTGAGCACATGTAAAACATGATAAATATATTTCAGGAAAACATCAGGAAGCACCAAAATAAGTATAAATAATTTGACAATGCATTGGTGATTACAAATATGACTTGATGCAACTACCTATACAAGGCGCATTCTGGTTTATTCTTGAGATTTTATACTTACTCGTGTTTGTGTATAACAGCGTTGAAGAGTTTTCCGTCCCTCCAGCTAGTGGTGAAGTTATCACAGCGGATACTGGGGTAACCCTCCACCATACGCTGAGACCAGAGCAGCAGCTTTTCCTTCGCTGACATATCATCTGACTGACCGTTAATCTGGATATCTGAAATCTACCAGCCCAGAAAAATGAGTTTCATGGATTTAAGGACATGCGGCTGCAGTAGCCATATGTTTATCGAATGCAAATAAAAAATAAATAAAATAAAAAAGCTTTCTCACACAAATTTCAGGCATGCACTGCAATACAAACTCAGCCCCAATGAATACCATTGACCTCCTAAGACCCCTCTGAGACCTTTATTAAAACTTAATGCAGGAACAAGTGTAGCAAAAACAACACGGTTCATTAAGGAAAATCCAATTAGCTTGGAAACTGGTTTACTATCAATGTTGGGTAAGCTATATATTTAATTGTAGCTTGCCAAGCTTTAAAGCTACCCAGTTTGAAGCATTTAAACAACAGTATCTGCCACAAAAACAAGGATCTTAAAGAGAAAAACTTGAAAACATTGTGCATTTTTAGAGTAAATATAGTTCATAAAACAAGCATATAACTACTGTAAGATAAAATCTACTTCAGTTCAATGAATCAATTACAAAACAAACCAGTACAAAAGTCAGACTTCCAGACAATAACGTCAGACTAGAAGAGTGTGTTTAAATATTGTTTTTCAATATTGTAAATTGAGCATGTTCCATACAACATGCCATTGAAAACTTTAATAACCTTCGAGTGTAAGGTTGGCACCATCTTAAACCCTGTCATGAGATTCTCTTCTAAGTCAGGCTGCATCTATTAAGAAAAAGCTCTTTTATTTCCAGACGAAGTGGGCAGGAGTCCATACGCCACACCTCTACATAAACCTCTCTGTTGCTGTTGGATGAACCAGAAGTCATGCCAACTTATTTGATCAACCCAACGAAAATTAGATTCCCTCAAACACTGGAAGAACACACTTAAGGAGCAAAATTGGCTGGATTTGTGTCAGTCTTCTGGCAGCTGTAATGTGTGAGGTTTTATATTCTTTTTTAATTATCTGTGGTGGAATAAATCAGGGTGTGGTTGTAGTTGAACACCATGAACAACAGATCCACATAATTTGGATCTACAAAACATCCTGGATATTAGATTATGGAATTGGATTAGATCAGAGACTCTCAAATCCTCAGGGCGCCTAAGACACTGGGCAAAATAAAGAAGAAAACTGCTTCATTTTCACATACTAAGAATGTTGTGGTTGGATCATAATGGATATTCCTGATTAAAGGAGATTTTATTTTTGCATTTCATTGCATGAGGCAGATACTGGTGTAAAGCAAAATGATTGATCCCATTGATGTTTAATTAAAAGGTATAAAACCAAAATTAACCCAAGACACCCATAGAATAATTAAAACCAGTGATTGACCCAGACTGAAGTGATTGATAAGACCGATTTGGAGCCCAGGAGGAGGAGGTAAATGGTATGGGAACTTAACACTGACAGAATAGGAGACCTGGAAGTGGAGGATGATGGTCCATATGAGACCCAGTGTCAGTTTTGGGTTTCCGTCCGCAATGTCATCGTTCCTGATGTTCACCAGCTTGACCTGTGATTTACAGAGAACAACAGCATTTAAGTGGTGTATAAAGTACCTGAAAGCCATACTTAAGTAAAAGTACAGATATCTTACTAGAAAATGACTTTGGTAGGAGTTGAAGTCACCATTTAGAATATTACTTGAGTTAAAGTCTTAAAGTATGTGATATGTATTGTACTTAAGTACAAAAAGTTTTTTTTTAATCTTAAATGTACTTAAGTATTGAAAGTAAAAGTACAAATAAATGCATTTTTTTCGCAATTGCGATTTTATATTATTTATTTCTGAAAAAAAAATCTGAATTATGAGTTTATATTGCAATTCTGACTTTATTTCTCACAACTGTTCTGAGAAAAAAGTCAGAATTGTGAGATACAAACTTGCTTTGGGAGGAAAAAAGTCAGTTTTGCGAGATACAAACTCGCATTTGTGAGGAAAATTTGTTTTTAGTTAATTTTTGAGAAAAAAAGTCAGAATTTTGAGTTTATATCTCACAATTCTGACTTTATTTCTCGCAATTGCAAGTTTATATCACCCAATTCAGAGAACAAAAGACAGAAAAAGAGGAAAAAGACAGAATTTCCTGAAAAGAATTGCGAGATGCAAACACACATTTGCGAGATAAAAAGTCAGAATTATGAGTTTATAAACTTTGCATTTGCTCACAAAACCTTTTGTGATGAAAATAAAGAGGTGAAAGAAAGAAAACTAAATTTCAATGCAAATGCAAAATGTTTTTGAGGGAAAGGCAATATTTTTGTGAGCAAACACTATATAGGTTTTGTGAGATAACTTTTTTCATTAATTCACAAAATTAAGAAAAAAAACTTTTTCTCACAGTTGTGTTTTTACATCTCGCAATTCTGACTGAGATCTGACTTCTATTTTGTAGTAAGTAACGAATATGTATCAGAGTAAAAGTATACATTTTAATTAGGAAATGTAGTGGAGTAAAAGTAGGCTGAAAAATAAAAACTCAAGTACAGATACTACCAAAAAATACTTAAGTACTGTAACAAAGTATTATTACTTCATTATATTACACCACTGCAGCATTCCATATCAGACTCAAATTAAATAACATTTAAATACTATCTACCCAAAAAGTGCTCATTAATCACTTTAAGGAGTCATTTAAAGCAAAATATCCATGCTGCTCTTTTCCACACGATGAAAGTGAATTGTTACCACAACTGATGATGCAAATGCATTTTAGAATACTTTGAAGGGCAGCTTTGCTGGGACCAGAATATGATTTCAAATATCTTTCACTTTAAGGAAGGGAGCAGCTTGGACAATCTGCTAAATGTCTCCTTTGGTAATCCATGGATGAACGAAATTGTAAACAAATGAGGCTGAATAAGGACAATAAGTACAACTCTCATTTTTGAGCAAACTATCCTTTTAATTTGGTTTGTAAATTGGGTTGTTCTCGTACCTGCCGGTGTCTGAGGAAATCCAGTGCTATCTGCACATTCTGCAGTTTGTGGAATCGCATGCGTCCTCTCTCACGAGGCTGTGGAGACAGACAGAGGGTGAATAAGACTCATACGATTGTTGACAGAAAGGGTGAAGCTGAGGCGTATCCTCGAGTGCCCCGAGAAGCTTCTTTGTAAGGTCTAAATGAAATAAAAAGGAGGACCTTGTAGTGAAGCTACAACATTTATGACTACTAAGCAAAGACATCAAAGACCCCATGAAATCAAAACGATGAGTTTTGTGGTCTTTAGTCCAAGTCTGTTAGCATTGAGGGCGTCTGTATAAAAGGTGACAGAAAAAGTAAATCTGCATTTATCTGAATTTGCACGTCCCTGACATAACACCTACTTTGATATGCCACGCCCCAACTTCCTGTTCCTTTATGCAAAATAAATAAATGAACACATAAAAATGCACATCAAGTCGTTTCATGGGGTCTTTAAGCTTATTTGACAGAAGTGATGGTTTTGTGGCTTTAGGCATGTAATGTGGTATAAAATTGTGGATGAATGCTAAAAAACTACAGACTTGCTGTATTATAGGAAGCAACTTCAGATATTTGACTTGGCAAAAACACTTCAAGAGTTTGCAAACATCATTTTATGACCTGAACAACTTTAACTTAAAAAGCATGTCTTGCACAAACGTATTGTTCTGCACTTAGGCATATTTTCCTTCAAAATAAACATGGATTTATTTGGCTGTCACTTAGATATAATTCATTCGCTTTATCAGTCACACACCCAAACTATGACGAGGTTCAGATGATTTCATAAAGAGAAACAGCATCAGTCATGCGCAAGAGGAACTGATCAAGAGGAAATTAAACAGAACTACTCTAATATTATTCATAACAGTCAATAAACACAATAAAAGTCCCTCAAATTAGAAGCCAAACATGCTTTATTAAGACATTGATGATTTTTGCTCAACAGACTTAACTTACAGCTTAAATCTTTTAAATCTTATCTTATTTAGAAATCTTAGTTTTTCAATATTCAGTTTCCAATCTGTTCTATAAGAGGAAATGAAACAGCTACTGTAATGCTATTCCTAATAGTTATCTTTTATAATAAAAGTCAGAAGTAAATCAGAAGAAAAAACATGCTTTAGACAGCAATGTTTTTCTGCAAACAGATCTTGAATTTTTAATGGAGAATTTCAACATTTAGCTACAAACCTGTTGAATAATCACCCTGTAATCTTAATCAGCTGAGACAGCATTGAAACATAGTGTTGAAGTAGGGGTGTGCGATATTGACAAAAAATAATATTTTCTGGGATTTTATCGATGATGTTAATTAGACCATATTTTGCTGAGTGTTTTATTATAATGGTATCTCAAGGACTAAAGTGGACAGCTGACTCCTTCATTTATTTTTATATTCGGTGTGCAGTTCACACTGATAGAAATTAATGTTTTCCAAACAGATTTTTTTAACTTTTATTGATGTTTTAACCTTTAAAAAGCCATTTTTGTAAAAGTGTGCATTATCTTTTAAATCCGATTCTTACATTTAATCAGTGAATTAGAATAACAAGACAGATTTGGCTGTTAGCCATCAAATTAGTATTAGGAAAACACAGAAAATGCATTTGAAGTGGCATTTAGATGTATTTACACACTGTTTAATGCAGGTAATGAATGCATCTAAAAATGCATAAATAATGTATTGATATATTAAACATAACATTTTAAATATTGATACTTGAAATGATTTAAAAATTGAAAAGATACTTTGAATGTGAAATTAAAACCACCAGTAGGTGGCAGCAAGTCACTGTTAATAAGTGATTCTTTGCAATTAAACCAAAGCAATTAAATTAAAGAAGCAAAACAGTACTGTGGCTGTGTTTGGAATGATTTTTGTTGGCGAAACAGAGCAAAAACAGCCAACATGGTATCTCTTAAAGGAGTCGTTCACTTCCAGAACAAAAATTTACAGATAATGTACTCAACCCCTTGTCATCCAAGATTTTCATGCCTTCCTTTCTTCAGTCCTAAAGAAATTAGTTTTTTTTTTTTTTGAGGAAAACATTTCAGGATTTTTCTCCATATAGTAGACTTCAATGGTGCCCCAGAGTTTAAAAGTAGTCTAAATGTAGCTTCAAAGGGCTCTAAATGATGCTCTAATCTAGTGAAACGATCTGTTATTTTTTTTAAAATGACAATTTAAATAATTTTTAACCTCAAATGCTTATTTTGCCTTTCTTTGTGATGTGCATGCATAGTCTGTGCATCTCTGGTTCAATACTGTTAGGGTTTGTCGAGAAACTACAACTGTATCTCATTTTCTCCCTCTTCAAAAATCATTTCAAAATCATCCTACATTGTTGCAAAAGTACCGACCCTTTGTTTGCAAAGTAAACATGCAAAGAAGATCAAACACACTTTACAAAAAAAAGGTAAAACAGCGGTTTTGAAGTTGAGGGAGAAAATGAGATGGGATTTTTCCGACATACCCTAACTGTCTTAAACCGGAAAAAAATTTGTTTAGGCACAGCTTGACAAGACAAGCATTTGAGGTCATTTGAGGAATGATTAAAAAAAAAAAACTGAGTTTTATTTTTTTAATAACTGATCATTTCACTAGATAAGACCCTTCTTCCTCAGCTGGGATTGTTTAGAGCCCTTTGAAGCTACATTTAAACTACATTTTGGAAGTTTAAATTTGGGGGCACCATAGAAGTCCACTATATGGAGAGAAATCCTGAAATGTTTTCCTCAAAAAACTATTTCTTCATGACTGAAGAAAGAAAGACATGAACATCTTGGACGACAAGCGGGTGAGTAAATTATCTGTAAATCCTTTAAATTAATTAACTATTTGAAGTAAAATAAATTCATACATTTTCTGCCCCCATGTCTTGAATTTGTGTTCATTCTAAATGTATTTTAATAGACCGAATCATGTAGCACTAGTGTAGACACATAATGCCTGTACTCTTACACCTTCCTCTTAAGGTGTTTTGAATGATTTTTGCAAAACACTTGATAATGTCAAATCGAACACTGTTAAAACCGGCAATAGATATCGCACACCCCTACATTGAAGTAACTCCAATAACAAATGAAAGCAAGACTACAGCAAGACTGGCGGACGTGACACCATGCGCAGGCCAGCCACAGTGAGTGACCCATGCCAATGAAGCATCTGCATCACTCACCAACCGCACGCTCCGCACAACGTCCCGCTCCCTCGGCTTGACCCAGCAAGAGAAGGTGCAAAGAGAGCAGACAGAAGTCAAAGGGCAAAGGTCAGCAAAGAGATGGTGGGTCAGGGTCAAAAGGTCAGGGAAGGTGAAATGAAAGGCAGAGAAGGAGTCAAAGAAAAGCCGAAGAGTGATGTTAAAGTCTTAGCCACAGCCAAGAAATTAAGCAGATTGATGGGATGATGTCAAGAATTTGCCTGGAATATCTGAACCCAGTGTTTAGGGTGTGATTCAACAAAACGTGCTTTTCGAACTTTTCGAAAGACTTATTCCAAGGCATCACCCATTAATATAGCGGGGTGTTCAGGTCAGGACTTTGGATTTGTTTGAAGGCTGAGGGCAAGGTTGGAGGTGGAGAGGTTGGATGGGATTAGAGATGGGTCTTCTCTTGACTGGTTTTTTAGCTGCAATAGTGGAGGAGGAAGTTCGGTTACACTCACCAGTGTCTCCCCGGAGAGGACCTCAAGAAGGGAGATCAGGTTATGTCCATCTCGGAGATCTTCGTACAGGTCATTCACATGACGCTGAGTCTGGAAAAAAACAAAAACAAAGATCAATTTATGAGATTCGTAACTGCAGGCAAAAACACTGTTTTATCATGCACCTGTCAAATTTGGAATTTGGGGCTTTTTGGTGTTTCATAAAATGTTTTTTTCAGACTAGTGGAAATAAAACATCCAAACGACACTGTTAAGTGTTTCTTTTGTAGCACTTTATCTATTTGTTTGAATAGATTTCGATTACAATCCATATTTTTTAAGGCCGTTTGTTCAGAAAAAAATGCTTCTCCTACACTGAGCCATAAATCTCCACTTCAGTAGCACTTACGCACACCAAACTTGACATTTTTATTCCTGTCTATATCCTGAAGGTTTTTACAGAGAGATTTGTTCATATATAATTTGCTTGATTTTATACATTTTATTCCCCAAAAAACTGTAAAAAAAAATATATAGTTTTCTTTCTATAGAGTGCTCTAGAGTGTTTTCACTGCAGTGAATAGGGTAAAAAAATTTACTAATAGTTATGACCTTACTTAACCAGCTGATTGATTACATTGATAATTGCAAACATTTTTCGTATTACACGTTTTCTAAAATGTTAGGTTTTTAATATGCCAATGAGTCATTATTTAATGAAATATGCGTTAACTTCTAGTACAAAAATCTAAACACTGGATGAAGTCAGTTTCAAAATTCTTGATGAATTTTTTTGACATATTAAGAGTCAAATGTTTTCACAGAAGGACTTATTTTGCCACTCCATAATTCATAATGCAGAAAACAATCTAGATTATGTGATTGCAAAGCCTACCCTGGGGCCAATTCTAAAGATTTCATTCTTAAATCACAATGCTGACTGCCGGAAACATTGTGTGTTTTCATGACTTGTCATCAATCGGCCATATTGGTGGAACTGAACATAAACAATGCCACTGAACTGAATAAAACTCTCATATTTTGCTGATTATTGCTGCTGAAAATGGTCAATTGTTGTCATGTTTTGGGCTGTTCTAATCGGTCAGACCGGGAAAAACATTTGAAGTGCTATAGACTGACAAAATCAAGGAGAAGAGTGCATAAAACTGTCTGAGGAACAAAAGGTGTTTGTGGTTGGCCAAACTAAACCAGGATTTCCAGGGCAAGATTATCATTTTCAGTCAGGTAGGTGAAATATTAGGCAAATATCTTAATTAATAATAGGGATGGACCAAAAGGAAAATTCTTGGCCAAAGCTGAAAACTGAACACTTTTTTTTTGTTATTTTGTTGTTTTGCTGTTTTTTTTTAGCATTGCATAAATTAAATAACCAAATTGTGCTAAAAAAAAAAAAATCAATTACAAAACAGATTGTTATGAATGTTGTTATGAACTTTTGTTGACAAGTAATTGCATGATTTAGTTGGCCAATTTGCACTATATTAGACTAAAACACCTCTACACTCATAAAAATAAAGGTGCTTTAAAAGGTTCTCCACAGCGATGCCATAGAAGAACCATTTTAGGCTCCACAAAGAACCATTCAGTCAAAGGTTCTTTAAAGAGCCATCTCTTTCTTACCTTTTTATAATCTGAAGAACCTTCTTTCACCACAAAGAACCTTTTGTGAAACAGGAAGCTTCTTCAGATGTTAAAGCTTCTTTATTGAACCGTTTAGATAAAAAAGGATCGTCTATGGCATCGTAATGCATCTTCAGTTTTAAGAGTATAATTTTCAGTTCCGGTCATTTTGTGTGTTTTATCCTCATTTCAACTCAAAATGAGATGTTAGACAGAAAGGCTGAGCTTCTACAGATTTTTCCATTCAAGGAAAGTGAATGGCGATGCCAATCTCCAAAATCACAACTGACATGCCACAATCCTACAATCCTGCAGTTGCATATATATTTCTTCCAAAATTTCCAAACTTTTTCCAAAATTTCCAAAATTTTTATGATGGTTTTTAGAGCTTGGCTGTGTAAATCCATAAAAACAGAAGCTTAGACATTTCTAACGTCTAATTTTGTGCTTAAATAAAAGTAGAAACTAATACATGACTTTGACCAAAATACAATTTTGGGGTATCTGAAAAAGTTAAGACTTCAAAACACAAGTACTGTATGTATGTTGGTGGTTACAAGGGGAAAAAAAACACTGAACTCAAAGTGATTCATTTGCATTTTGCTGCAGCGAGTACAGGATCGGGCAATGTATAGCTGCAGGCACAAGAGCGGCTCACCTGCCTCACGTCAGAAAAGATCTGTAATATATGATTTATTGAGTGACAGAGTTTAAATTAAATTCTGAGGCTTTTTCTTTCTTTTCTAAATCAAGTCAAGTCAGTCATTGCATAGCTGGTATATAAAACATCATTGTGTAAAATCTCTGCTTCAGTAATAAAAACATACAGCTATTCTGTGGATGACAGACAGAATGTGTTTCTTCAGGTAGTTATCATGCAGATACAGCCAACAACATGCACCAATGTAAAACACTCAGCACTCTGCATCTCGCTTAAAATCCTTAAAGGTACAGTTCACAGAAACGAGACAGTTCTGTGATCATTTATTCACCCTCCTGTCAATGCATTTTAATCAGTGTTATTTTAGCATAAATGAAATATTTTGCAGGTTTTGTTATAATTGTAAATATCAAACTGGGTTTTATATTTATGTTTCCTGCTTTAAATTAAATTAAAGGCTGGGTAATTTATTTTTATTTGTTTCTATTTTCTTTTTAAATTGTATTTTTTAATTAAATAAAATGAGAAATGTTGAGAAATGTAGCTTTTTTTATTAAAATAAATGTATTTTATTTCAAGTAAAAGTTAAGTTTTAGTTTTAGTTTAACTATATATATATATATATATATATATATATATATATATATATATATATATATATATATATATATATATATATATAAATTTTGAGATGTTGAGAAATGTAGCTAAAATTAAATAATATTTTTGAAAATGAATTTACATTTGTTTTAATTCAAGTAACAGTTTTGTATTATCGTTGGTTTAACCATACAACTATATAGATATTTATTTATTGAGATGTTGAGAAATGTAGCTGAAATAAAATATATTTTTTTATTAATTTACATGTATTTTTTTTCAAGTAACAGTTTAGTTTAAGCTTTGGTTTAACTACATAACTTTTTTTTTCTTTTTTTGAGATGTTGAGAAATGTTGCTGAAATAAAATATTTAAAAAAATATATATTTTTATTAATTTACATTTATTTATTTTTAATAATGGCAATCAAATTGCGAAAGACTTTATAATCAAAAAATATATAATAAATAAAAGTATTAAAAAAAAAGTTGAAAAGATCTACATTTATTCAATGATAAATTAAAATGATGTGATAGAAGATTAAACAGTGTTACAATGTTTGTTTGTTGTTTTTGTCAGTCCTTATTGAGTTTGACAGCCATGGTCACCAAAATATAAAGTGAAAAATAAAGGCATATAACAGCATATGGGTTTGAAAGAACATGACAGGTGAGCGAATGAAGACAGGATTTTAGGATCAACAATTCTTTAACTAATAGTGCAACACAGCAAAGCCTTTCCACAATTTTAAAATCAACTTTGCTTCTTTAAATCTAAATACAATGACAAAGTAGTTGTCACTGTACATACAGTATATGAGTGAGCAGATGGTGTTTCATGCACAGGAAATGTGATGAGGCCGCGCTGCACTTTGCATTTTTTTCTGCATCTTGCATTTCCTTTGCTTTTTTGCTGAAGATTCTTTTCAGTGCATGAGACTAAAACTAATGGCAACCAATGGGCCATTTCTCAAACTCAAGCTGTGAGCATCGTTCTGCATTCCTCCTGTGGCAGAAGAAGAGCCTCAGGGAGGACAGAGAACTGAACATGCGTGTGAGAGAGCAAAGCCTGCTGGGACACGCTCACAGATGAACCTACCTCAGCTCTCTGGTGCTGGAGGAGAGGAAGAGACGATGAGAAGGAGAGAAGAGCACAGAGAGATGAATGATTGAGTTACAATGATTAGAAGAATGAATGGAACTTAGAAGTGAAAGACAATGAAGGACAATGTAGGATTTTAAAAATGATGCTCATGTTTATGACTGACTGAATGAATGCTTTATCATGTTTTGATGTCATTGACGCCATTTATCTTTTTCCACTGACCGGAAAAAATATATTTAACTGAAAGTTGTTTCATGGGCTGTTTTCATCTGATTTGCACTTGATTTGTATATAAAAGACAGCCTGGATGTTCTGCCAAATAACTTGTTTTGACTTCCACAGAAAAAGAAAAATCAAAGTGGTTAACAAGTAAATGAATCTTTTTTCCATTATGGAAACTTAACGTCATATTTAACGTCTACATTTCCGAACACTACTCCTTCTAGAGCTTTCAAGCTAGAAGCACCAAACTCAGCCCAGCTCCCCAGACTGATCTGACTTATAGTTTTCATTAAATTGAAGATTAAAAATCATAAATAGCCCATAGACTTGCAGTGACTGAATGTTCAACTGATCAACACTATTCAAACTCCAAATGACAAAATTCTAAATCTAAACTGCCAGAATCCCTTGAGACTCAATCAAGCTTCCCTTCTATGTACTATTTCTAATTTATTAAACATTCTATCTAACATTTCTAATCTATTTAACTATCTAGCCTTGCCTAGCAACTACAATCATGCTAGTAGCTTGCTAATCATGTTAGAAAAATGCTAGAAACTGGCTAATCATGCTAGAAACATGTTAGTATGCTAGCAACTTGCGAATCATGTTAATAACATGCCAATGACATCCTAGTAACTTGGTAATCATGCTAGAAACATGCTAATAGCTTCCTAAAAATGCTAGAAGCTGGCTAATCATGCTAGAAACATGTTAGCATGCTAGCAACTTGCTAATCATGTTAATAACATGTTAATGACATCCTAGTAACTTGGTAATCATGCTAGAAACATGCTAATAGCTTCCTAAAAATGCTAGAAGCTGGCTAATCATGCTAGAAACATGTTAGCATGCTAGCAACTTGCTAATAATGTTAATAACATGCTAATGACATCCTAGTAACTTGGTAATCATGCTAGAAACATGCTAATAGCATCCTAATTATGCTGGAAACATGCTAGTAACTTGCTAATCATGTAAGAAACATGCTAGCAACTTAGCTAATCATGCTAGAAACATATTATAAACGTGCTAGCAACTTGCTAATCATGATAGAAACATATTATAAACGTAACAAACAACTTGTTAATCATGCTAGAAACATGCTAGCAGCTTGCTAATCATGCTAGAAACTTGATAATGACATGCTAGTAACTTGCTAATCATGCTAGAAACTTGCTAATCATGCTAGAAACATACTAAACGTGTTAGAAAAATGTTAGAATCATGCTAACTACATTCTAATCATGCTAGCAACATGCTAATCATCTAATCTATCTGTATAAAGTTCAAAACTTTAAGCTTTTATATCTGCTTTAAACGTTCAAGCTTGGCTTTCTCAAGCCAACCTAAAGTTTGTCTTGACAAACTTTTTTATCTAGTTAAATATTGTTATAACTTGAGGAACACTGACTGGGAATAATTTTTACAAATATCAATAAGATATGAAATATTTTTTCTGCAAAAAGTGCAATATAATTGCATTTTTATTTTATATATTTTAAAAGTCTTAATATAAAGCAGCTGTAAGCATTGGGTATGTGAGGAGTTTACTACTGAGGCTTGAAGATTAGCCAAATTAGCATTACTTCTGAACTTCAAATCGACTGAATACAACCTCCAGCCTCTTTTCTTTCACAAAACATCTATTCATCCATCTGACAGTGAAATGTCAAAGAGAATTGAAGCCACAAACAAGCAGAAACTCAAAGGTTGGGCCACTAGAGGTCGCTGTTTATGGATTAAAATGTTACTCAAAACCTCAGACAAATATTGCTATTATGATTGCAATGGATTTCATCACAATCTGACTCTTTGCTATAATGTATAACATTGCATTCTGTGTTAGACTCACACATTGGCAAAACACCAATAGTGACCTAACCAACGTACAGTATGGGTGTATTACTCTGTAATAAGTCTCATTTGTGTCATCTATCTCCATATATTCAACTGTTAACCCATGTTTTCCTCACACATACTCAGCTCAGTCAGCACAAAGCAATAATAAACCCTAATAAGTGCTAGATAACAGCTGATGACAAGTGCAAACCACTGCGCAAACTGTTGTTGTGATCTGAAATTGTTGGTCAAGGTCAGTTTCAAACAATTAGTCAGAAAATGTAGATGTGTCAGTGTAGATTATTACAAAATAAGGGCTTACATTTGATAGTATAAAGGGTGAAAACATACTCAATGTTTGTTTGTGCTAAATACAAATGATTTGAACACTTGCTGCCAAGGAAAATGATAGGTTTCTGTAGGTGTGCCCTGGACGCACATCATAAAATCACTATGAGATTTATACTGTGTGTGTTATAACTTGCTGCAGAATGGAGCATGTTATAATAAATTATAACTTTGTGTATATAATTAATCTAATAAACACAGTGTTGCTTTTAAAAGTAATGCATTACAATATTGAGTTACTCCCTAAAAAAACTAACTAATTACGTTACTTTTTATGGAAAGTAATGTGTTACATTATTTTTGCGTTAGTTTTTAAATCTGGGCAGGGCTTGCTTGTTTGTTTTTAATATAAAAAGTTCTATTTTTTTGATAACGTAAAAGCTTTTTAACATCAAAAGCCTCAGGCTTAGAGAAAAGTAAATTGACGTCTGTACAGTAGACCGCAGAAGAAAAAATGTAAACTCTTTAGCAATAAAAAAAAAAGGAAAACAAATGTTCTTGAGTAATTTTTGCTTATTAGTATGGATGAATTGGATCATCGAAGGCCGGCAGCAAAGACATCGGTTAATAAAATGGGATTAAATACATAAAGGATAAATATTATTGCAGGTTTGCGTCATATTCTGAGTTGAATTTCACAGTTTTTATTCATTTTGAGGAACACTGTATCTGTTTTTAGGTAAGTGAGATGAAATAATGCATGTTTACATTTATTCCAGAACTAAAATAACATCTTTAGAGAGCTTTTAATCAATAAATGGGGGGAAAAAGTAACTGGCGTTGTGTATTTGAAAAAGTAACTCACATATTTTCTTGTCAATTAAAAAGGAATGCGTTACTTTACTAGTTACGTGGAAAAGTAATATTAGTATGTAACATGTGTTACTTGTAATGCATTACAGGGCTCTAGACTAACTTTTTGCACTGGTTGCACTGGTGCGCCTAACTTTTTTTCTTAGGTGCACCAGCACAAAAGTTTTTTTTACTTTTTTATTTTATTTATTTTTTAATCCCTGTCCATATAGGCAATATTGACTTGTAAATGATTAACTAACAATCTGGTCAATATAAAGTTATTTATTTGAAGCATATTTTTTTTCCCCAGTACTTTACCCTACTTTGTGTAATAACGAAAACATTTCAGTGAAAAAATAAGTTCAAAACTCTCTATTTGAACATTTTGAACAATAGGGCTCTACAATTTTTTTTTTTTTTAATTCTTGTTTTAATTTTTCTCTTAATCAAATGAAAGCATAAACATTTATTTATTTTTAATCAAATTAAAAATAAACATTTTTGGCAAACATATATATGATTTATAAATAGGAATATATAAACACCTACCTACATTATACTGTACAAAAGTAATACATGGCCAATATTGTTCTGTTTCATGTTAAACCGTACTTTTATTTTGACAGATTGCCGTGAAGTCTGTGTGTACACTATGATATGATGCTTTCTCAAATGAAACGGTAAAAGTGACACAGTAGGTTTGGAGATTGAGTTTATCTGTTCATGTGTGATGCAAATGCCAAAATTTAGCGGGAGCGTCACGCGTGCTTCAGTAGCCTATACGCGTGTAGTTAAAAAAAAAATACACGTCTCCACCATTAATGCATAGAGGGAAACGGAACATGCAGGATTCATTTTAAACTGTCTTTTTGCCTTTCAGTTTTCATAGACACTAGTCCATATCGCGATTTGAATTAAGTGACAGATCAACTTTTGATTTATCAATCCAGAAATCAACGTATTACGTGTCATTCCGCGCCATAGTAAATTCGGTTTTTATGAATTGAGTCCGCGATCCAGTCCGTGTTTTTGCGGAGGAGGCATTGTAAACGCTTGACAATGTAGAGACATCCTGACTGCATCACGTGTATTTTCAAACGTACACACACGTACAGGAATATCTGGACCACGGCCAATCAGAGGGGGCGCGGGATCTGTCCTTCATCTCTGATTGGTTTAGACCACGATATGGGTCTAATGTGTGTCTGTTGTTGCGCAACAGGGAGACTTTGTGACGGAGTTTCGTTTTTTTCCCATCGAACGGCTGGTCGCACGGGTGCAACCTTTGATTTTTTTTAGTCGCACCATTGAGAAATTAGGTCGCACTCTAGAGCCCTGCATTACCCCAAACACTGAATATACAATATGTAAAACAATTATTTTACCCTAAAACTTTGCCTCATAAATTAGGAAAAGCATTACTTAACACAATAATCCAGAATGACAAATATTACTATCCAGAGGAGATCAGATTTTAGCAAATTTTGCCTAAAAACAGTTCGCTTGATCTGTAAGTTTTACCAAAGTTGTATGAGGAAAAAACTAACATGGTTCAATCCAGAATAAAATACAAATGTTACCCTCTCTTTTGCTTACTCACATGTGAAGGGCTTTAAATAAGACTGATCACTTTGTTATCTAATGCTGATGAAGGGTTAAGCCAAACATCTGCAGCACATGTGCTACTGTTGGCTGGACTGACAAGTGTTTATACCTCGAAAATGATATGCGAGTTGCAAAATGAATCCAGATGTTCATGTCATGCAGGTTTGTTTTAAATCAACTCTTTTGTTCTGAAGGAGTCCTCTAGGGTCGATGAACATGCTTGATTGATTTGTAAGAGCGTTAATAACCTCCAGTCTTGTCCAGCGTTACATTTTCATTTTGTTTGGATTCTCAACACGCCCCCTCTTTCTGCCTAAATACTAGACATTTCAGACTAGAGGATGATTAATGAGCTATGTGTAGATTTATCACATGTGTGGACAGGATATGATCTGCTTCTCTACAATTATCTGTCCTTAACTAAAAGAATCCCACGGCGGATACAAACAGAAATCATGTTTAGCCCAACAGCTGTTATGTCTCCACAAATGGAAGAGACTTTAAGATGCGTACACTAGTTTCTAAACTGGGTGTTGTGACATAGTGAGTTAAAAATTGAACTGGTAACTAATACTGGTACTGTAAGTGTGAGCAATATACTAGGAGACAAGATAAACTGGTAGAAATTTAACTATTATCTCTCTGTCATGGTTATGCTCATATGACACCGCAGTGCTGTACCGTACTGTAATAAAAGCTTGTGTGTTTTTAAACCTTTCTTAAAGTGCTTTTCTATGTGCACACAGCCAAAGCTCAACTATAGAAAACCACCTATCACACCATGTGCAACTATTTCTTCTTCACTGTTTATTGCACTTAAATAGTTTGTTCTTATTTTATTACAAACTGCTTATTCGTCTTCAATTACCTTGCTTATTAGCATGCATATTACTCGAATCTTAGCAATTTATTAATACTAATTTAGCACACATGCCTTATTCTACATCCCTAACCCAATATCTAAATTTAACAACTACCTTACTAACTATTAATAAGCAGGAATTTATTGAGGGAAAAGTCATAGTTAATAGTGAATAAGTGTTCCTTATTGTAAAGTGTTACTGTTTTGGTTTTTACTGTACATTATTAAGGCTGTTGTTAGTTTTTATAACTCTTTTCCAGCAAAATGATTACTTATTCTGCTGTAATCAAATTTTGCAAAAGCAGAATCACAGTTTGAACAAGATTGGATGAGGACATAGAAGACAATTGTAATTGTTCCTTGGAAAAATTGTAAATAAACAACATAAATGTACCTTTATTAAGTGTTTGTTCACCCATTTTGTGAAAGTCTTCTTCTGCACTCTGTCCCGTTCATCTGCAAAAGATCAAGGAAAAAAGAAAATGTAACACTTCAGCAGTGTTTCATGTTCACAAGTTCATTTCACTAAAAACTAACACTGAAACACTGTCAGAGACAGTGATGCTTTCGACTCATTGATCTGTTTCTTTGAATGCTACAATCGGCCCAAAACAACAACACTGATGCAACCACTACTGTGAGTTTGTTTCAAACCTGACTTTATTCAGAAGTATCCTCAGAAATGCAACTGAAGAGAGAAGTGAAGAGAAATCACTTCTTTTTGTGTAGGAACGCAAATACACAAATACACAAAACATCCCCTACCAAACTATTAAACCCCGGAGGCACACCCATGTGAGAAAGCCGATCTCTGGGTGAGGCTGGAGCGTAATGACTGCAGGAGATGTCTAGACAGCTCCATTGTCAAGTAAAGACGGAGCGCAGGTTTGGAGGAAAGAAAACGCCATGCACTGTGACGCCTCAGGCTAGGAAAATTCACCATGAAGGCAGAAAAGCTTTCATCTTAAATGTGCATGGCTCATGACTAACCGAACACCAGAGACACACCTACAGCCTGCAGAATCATGTTCCTTCACCGTCCACACTGCTGCCTCATACAAATTACCAGCACTTGAATCCGTCATCTTTACTAGATAACTGGCAAAGCTCTGTGTTTTTCAGGGAAAAGCTGTAATTTGAAGCAACATGCTTACATTTACGGTTAAAGTTGGTTGACCTTAGCTACACTACTGTGTACCATTTGATACATGCATGTTAGTACATTGCAATTACATTTACTTGTACTTAATTAACATGCCATTACACTGTTAACTTGATCCCTAACCGTAACTCAACCCTTACCACACAAACTAACCACTGTAACCCTAACCTTACTCCTAAACCTAACCATACAACAACTCATTAGCAGAAAATCTGGGAATTTTCCAGAATAACTGCTGCTGTTGGTTATTGCTGTAGATGTAGATTAGTGCTGCTGCTGCTGCAATTAAGAACAAGAACTTGCTACTGCCATAGAATATGGCGATATTGTGTTGTGAGTATTTAAGGCATACTGCTGCCGCACAAATAGCTTACAATAACCCATATCAGATCTATACAGGTGGAGCTGGGGATGGTGAAGTGTTTCGGAGGAACTCCAAAATGCCCAATTGAATGCTACCAGCCATTTGAATTTAAAGCTGCAAGCTCATTGGTTGCGTACGCAACATGAACCAATCAGCTTGTGCCAAGTCATATAACTATGTGATATCATCAGTTACGTTAACAACCCCTCAGCCTGCGCCATCTAGAGTTTCATGTCAAAACTAGGCATTTACATAGTAAATCCATAATGAAGGTATTAAATGTTAGTTTACAGTAGTTAAGGTCACTTAATTAATTGTAACATGTGAAGTTAGTGTTCAAAGTACCTTAAAGTTACTCTAAAGAGAAAAAGTAGATATTTGTGTTTAAAAATACACAAAACAGCATGTAAAAGCATGAAAAACAAGATCCTATGATATAGATTTTAATACACCTCTTTCTGGGAGTAAATGCATGAAGAAAACTGCTGCAAAGTCTATTTGCAAGTATGATTAGGAAGAACACCGAACCAAATCTGAACCAATGAATCAGGTACACAGGACGTCCCATCACCATCTCTAATTTTAAGGATGGATCATGCTTCACTCTTAAATATAAAGGTTCTAAAAGGGTGTTTTTTTGGTTCCCCAAAGAACATTTCAGTGAACAGTTCTTAAAAGAACCATTTTGAAGAACACTTTACACTATAAGGCATTTGAAAAGTTCCATGGATGTCCAAGGTTCTTCATGGAACCATTGATGCCAATAAAGTACCTTTTATTATTAAGGGTGAAGTCTCAAACATTTCTGGAGTGGAATTTGACTCATCTAGTCAAATCCCCAAAAAATCAATTCAATTATGCTCCTGTTGAATCACATGTTCTCCATTCAATACTTGAAACTATTTGGCCAAATACAACAGGATACTTCAATGCATATTACGACAGACAATTAAAACTCTTTGCTAAGCAACGGCGGGAGTTCTTTAAAACGCCCAGTGATTGTTGTGTTGAGGGAACAGCTGATTCAGGCCCACACAGACGCGCACGCAGGACTTCTGCTTCTGATGGGTGGAGTGTGACGAACATATTATGAAATAACATTACCATAGTGACTATCATGGGTGGAGGCAGTAAACCTTGACCTCAGTCATTAATGTAAGACTTCCCTTTAGTGTTTGAAGAGTCATACTGTCGTACCTTTACGGTGGTCGTCAGCAGACCTTTGACCATCGTTTACTATCCTCTCACATGTATAATGTTACAGCACTAATGTTTAAACCAACGCCCTTGTGATTCAGTACACAGCTCCTGCCCTCTAAGGTGTGTGAGGCACATAAGAAAATTTATTTTTGACCTATAAAATTAAATTTGATCTAATGTTATTGATGCAGTGATATGTATACCTACAGTAGATATAGTGTCAAATGCTCTTTCTGTGTTTGCGCACCTCTGTTTGCTGATGACATACTGAACGAGCCAATCAGATGCAGCGGTGTGATGACAGGACAATCATCTCAGTGCTATTTAACACATCTTTACACTGGCAAATATATGTCATCTATTTAAATATTGCGGCAACGGCCTTGGTCAGGTGAGACAGCTTCTGTATGAGACTTTTTATAGTGTGAATTATAGGCACCTGGGTGAAGCAATGACAGATTGCAAACATTATACAGCTAGTGATGCACTTTGAGATGTTTTCCGCTTTACTAAAAAAATTAGAACTTAAATGCAGTTTTTAAAATAATGAGATCTAATATCAGATCTCATTATGTAAAATATCTTTTAATATCTAATATCTTCCAATATAATCCTGTTTACTCACAAGATTGCATTCGATGAGGGGTAAAATATTCTTCAATGCAAGAACCATACCAATAAGTATCAACACCTCAAGATAAATAAATAAATAAATAAAACAATTCTAGATATCCTACAACCTGACTTTAAAGAAGATAGCAGTTATATACATATAAAAAAAGATTAATATAAAAAATAAAATAATAATAATAATAAAAAAACAGTTTTCCAGTAAAATAAGATAAATTAATTTAGGAAGTAATTTGCATAAGGTTTTTCTGCATAAGGTATTTCAATCTTAAATAAATCCTTGAATGAAATTGTTTTTGCCCCATTTATGCTTCAACCTGACACAGTTTCACTTCTTAAATTGATCTTGTGTTATGAATGGGTCACGCTTTATTTCTATAGTCCACTTTAGACATTCTACTCACTATAAGTAACTTTGCAACGACATCCCAACTAACTTGAGTAATAACAGACTAGGTTAGTAGAATAAGTTAAAATAAGACACTAACAAAGTCACTTATAGAAAGTGAAATGCATAGTTTAAATGCAGTGTTAGCGAAGAATATATCAATAATTTTACTAGAAGCCATGACAAAAATACTGATTAAAAGACTATAGATAGATTTCTCTTCCATCACCTTTCCTGCCTTCCACGGCTTTCAGCATTCCCTGATAGTACAAGTCATCAGAAGGGATCCTGTCCCTCTCCCTTTCCAGGCTGTCAGCCGAATATTCCCTGCGTCTCTGTTGAGTATTCATCTCCTTTAAGTCACACTAAAACCACAGTTCTTTACAAGCTCCTTATCTTCAAATCGAAAGTTGCAGCGATGTTCCCGTTGTGCTTTCTTTCGGTTTAATCCCTGCGGTCCATTTTTTCTAGCTCTTGTAAATGATGCCACTAGGTACAGGTCGTGGGCCTGTTCTTGTGTCGTTCTGACTCTAGTGAGACATGGAGGTTGGAGGGCATTGCGGGATACGCTTGGCCCCGCCTCAGCGCTAAATTGTCATGTTGGTGGAGCCGAGGCAGGAAGAAGGGGTGGAATCAGGGAAAGTGAGTGGGAAGGTGTGTCCGCCAGCATGCCTCATCTAGAATCCCACACCCTCTCCAAACATACACACTAAATCATCAGTCTCTCAAGAATAACGCAACAGGAAGAGGACAGTGGCCAGTTGTGTAACCTCACAAAACTGAGCGCTAAATGAGTGCGTAGAAAGAGTCATTACAGGAACAGGATTACACAATCACAATCTAAAACTACTCATGCCAATACACACACACACACACACACACACACACACACATACACACACACCTCTTTAATGATTAACCACTGTAACATACCTGAGTGGTTGGGCAAGTATGACTAACTGAGAGTCTGTGCTGCCAATAAGGCAGGGTGAGGCTCTGGGATGGGCCGCTCAGGTCTACACACGCTGGAGATTAACTGTATTGAGTCCAAACCAACCCCGGTAAAATACATAACCAGAGGCTGCAAAATCAACAGCCAGAAATGCAAAGAAAATTCTTCATAAGAATCATTTCACTTTCTCATGCTGAACATGCATGTGCATCATCTTCTAGAACTTAAGCATGTAGATATGTTACTAATTCAGTTTATCCACTTTAAAAATTTTAGAGTGAAAACTATACACTACATTTCTTTCAGTATAAGTCGAGAAGGACTTATAGATACAGAGACAGCTCTGCTCAAGTCATAAAGACATAAACCTATAGCTCAGATAATGAAGATGAAGATGAGGTGTTCAGACCCACACCATAAACTTTGAGAAGCTGCTCATCTGACAACCTGTCGAGGCTCGCCGTTAACTATAACAGCCTGAACTTGACTTGAGTTTGCAGGAGTGTTAATTTTTACAATATCTGAAATACTCTTCAGCGGATATGGAAGCTGGCGCCTTCCTTTTATAGATGTCTAAATGTCTGAGAAGGTATTAAGGTGTGGCACAAAAACTACCAACACCTTTAACAGCATTAACAACCCTTTTAACTCTATTATTTACTTTTTTTTTCAGTCTTTGACTTAAAATATTTCCAATGATCTCAAGTTATGTAATTTTACTCATACATGTATTTATGTATGTGCTTATTTATATTATACCCATGTATGTTTTGTGATTTTTTTAATGCATCAAAGATATTTACATTTACAATGTTGGAAAGGATTTCTGTGTCAAACAAATGCTGTTCTTTCGAACTTTCCATTTATTTGTGAATCTTAAAAAAATTAAATGTATCTCAGTTTTCAACATTGATAATAATCAGAAATGTTTCTTGAGCAGAAAATCAGCATATTAGAATTATTTCTGAAGGATCGTGTGACACTGATGGAGTTATGATGCTGAAAATGCACATTTTACAACATATTCACATAGAAAACAGTTATTTTGAATTGTAGTAGTGACCCTGGACCACAAAACCAGTCTTAAGTAGCACGGGTATATTTGTAGCAATAGCCAAAAATACATTGTATGGGTCAAAATTATTGATTTTTTATGCCAAAAATCATTAGGCTATTAAGTAAAGATCATGCTCCATGAACATATTTTGTAAGTTTTCTTATAGTAAATATATCAAAACTTAATTTTTTATTAGTAACATGCATTGCTAAACAGTTCATTTGGACAACTTTAAAGGCGATTCTCTCAATATTTCGATTTTTTGCACCCTCAGATTCCAGATTTTCAAGTAGTTGAATTTCAGACAAATATTGTCCTATCCTAACAAACATCACATCAATGGAAAGCTTATTTATTCAGTTTATCAATGGACCCTTATGACTGGTTTTGAGGTCCAGGTTCACATATTACCTTATAATATTGACTGACTACTTTTATATTAACACAAGTAACCTCATGTTAGCTTTGACCAGCCTTGTTTAACTGCAGTGTTCTTTCTGTTTTTGAAGCTTATTAACTTAAAATTACATCATTTATTATAGATGTACTTACCCATTCACATATATAATTATTAGAAGATTAAATTGTTAAAAATTGCTTAATTATGTAATGAAATTGATAATATCTCATTTAAACCACAATGAAAGAGTAATTCTGCTGATAGCAGGGATACATTTATGTGATTCCCTTTTTTAAATGTGTTTTTAACCCACAGGATTGCCAGCAGTTTCAATGCAGCATTTACATCCCAGCTGATACTTAAGGCACACATAATGACAAGAGCTGGATGAGATCTGATTGGCTGGAGCACTTCTGAAGTTCACTAGATACATGGCGTTATACAAATACAGCCTTTAAGATATTCAAGAGCTTTGTTTGAGACACGTGATATCCTTGAGCAGACCCATATATTTAGATGAACGTGCCTTTAAATGCCTTTTTTTACTGCAAAACTGTGCTTGGTTCTAAGCCAGAGCTGCAACACGGATCAGGTTTTATTCCAACAGTCAAGTCTACACAAGACGAATTATTCAGCGATCCTCCACACGCGGAGGGTGAAGCATGATGGACCTTTTGAATCAAAATCAAGTATTCATCTTTCACCCTCGCATAAACACACCCTAGATCTTTCTATGAACCACATGCACACAAAACTGCTCTAGATCTGAGGTCAAATGAGAAGATGCATATATTTTTTAAAGAGTTTATTGAACCTTTCGTTTAAAGTCTAAAAAAAGAATATTGCATAAATCAGGCTTATATGTATGAACAAGAGGGTAAAGATTAAAAAACAGCTGAATTTTATTCAGGGACCCGCACTGTGCAAAAATATGCAACTTGGTGCAAATTCTGATATTTCTATGACCTAAAGATAAGTTGAGATTCTGAAATTCAGAAGCTTATAACAGCTGTACTGTTATTGTATAGAATGACATAAATATGATTTGTCACTAAATAAAATGTCTTAGATGAGATTTAAATGATCAAAACATATAATGCAATGCAATACAATGATGACTGAGAGATGAACAAATAAACATTCCTCAAAAGCCTCATGATCAGATTTGCCTGATTCCGGCACTGAATAAAAAATAAAATAAGGTAATTGCGACTTATCTAACAATTCTGACTTAAAATAAAGTCAGAATTGCGTGATATAAACTCGCAGTTGTGAGAGAAAAAATGTCAGAATTGTGAGATAAAAAGTCACAAATGCGAGTTATAAAGTCAGAATTGCAAGATACAAACTCGCAATTCTGTGAAAATAGTCTTTTGTTCTCCTCAGAAATGGACTTTATAACTCGCAATCGCGAGTTTATGTCTCAAAAGTCAGAATTATGAGATACAAACTTGCAATTAAAACAAACTCGCAATTGCGAGAAAAAAGTCAGAATTGCAATATAATTTATATTTCACAATTCTGACTTTATTTCTCGCAATTCTGACTTTGTGACTCACAATTGTTTATATCTCATAATTCGGATAAAAATTCAGAATTTTGAGATGTAAAAACTCGCAATTGCAAGAAAAAAAATCAGAATTGTGAGAAAAAAAGTCGCAATTTCCTTTTTTTTTAATTAGTTTTTATTAGTCTTTTTTTTCTCCTCAGAAATTGACTTTATAACTCGCAGTTATGAGTTTATATCTCACAATTCGGAGAAAAAGTCAAAATTATTAGACACAAACTCACAATTCCAAGAAAAAAGAATTGCAATTGCGAGAAAAAAGTCCGAATTGTGAGATAAAAAGTCACAATTACCTTTTTATTTTTTTTATTTAGTGACGCAAACAGGCTTCCAGAGATTTGAGAGTCCCCGATTTTTTTTTAAAAACGATTCATTGATAATCAAGTAAAGCCAAGCTGCTTCGGTCCAGTAAGTGTTCGATATGAGTTATGTTTTCTTGATAAAAATCAGTAAAGATTTGACACATGAAGCACAAGCTGAAGGTGGATGTTTATACTAAATTGCAAGAAAAGAATGGAGAAGATGTGTGCAACAGCAAAGTTTTGATCATGCTGATCATTTAGAGGCTTTCGAAAATTGATAACCTAAGCCTTATGGGGTTAAGCATACAAATTCCCATACAGTACAGGCAAAGTTGAGAGTGCACAGAAGCAACCTGGAACATCACAGATAAGACTGAAGGTTGTCTTCAAAGATAATGAGGCCGATGTTATAAGAATGCTAACTTCTCACATTCCTGTGTTAGGCGTAACCAAACCGCATTAGCTGCGAAAGTGCCTCCCAATCCCAACTTTCTCTCTCTATCTCTCTCCCTGTGGATCCCTGTCTCTCTATTTCTCTGCGTGTGAGAGCGTGTAGCGATACGTCTGTCTGTGTGTCCGTCTGTAACGCCCAGAGAGAGAGAGGAATGTGAGCACATCTGCTTTGATCCACCTGAATCACGGACACACCCTGTCCTTCCCAACCAGAACAACACGGACACCTGAGCTCTTTCTCTTCCGCTCCATATGTGGCTTTCCAAGAGCTAGGAGCATTGATACTACAACAGCAATGTTGGCTCTGTGCTTATCTAAATGTTGTGATGTGATAGCACTGGATTTGAGGAAATCTCAGTTTAGCTGGAGATTCACAACAGAACATCAACCGCAGCAGCTGAGGTCTAAAATAACCCATTAGAGCTTCTGCGTTCGTCTCAGCCAGCATGGAAAACAGACGGAGCTGCCAAACACTTGCAAACTCACTCTCAGGCCTCTTGAAATGATGACATGCACTTCAAAAGAGTAATACATATTAAAGCGTCATGAAATTTGCTTTCTTAATGCACATTCACAGCAAAACAATGAGACAAGTTATTTCAAGTAATAACAAACTATATTTTCCTTTGTGATATTCAATCTGCGTGTTAAAACTTGCTCGGAAACTACTTCCACTGAAGTCATTCTAATTGGTAAAACCAAACATGTTCCAGGCGGTCTGCTGTGAATTCTGTGAGTCATGCCAAATTAGTTTACAAAACACAACAAGGTGGTGCTTTTTACTTTTTTCCTTCAAAAACCTAAAAACTAACTTGGTCATGACCTTGCACAGTAAAAAGTGAAAAATGTTAGAGAAGATAATACTTTTGCAAAAAAAAAGAAAAAATTGAGTTTTTCTAGTATTTTTCATGTGTTCAAATTAAATACATATAAAATTGTAAAATGTAAGAGTTAAACCTAGGTACATATTTAATATATTAATTAATGTAACTTCTATTTATTTAAAATTGCATCTGTTTATTTACATTTTTTTAAATTATATTTATAATTCTATTTAATTATTACATTGCAAAAAATGTCTGGTTTCCAGCCAAAATGTCTTAAAATTCTTAAATCAAGAAGGATTTTCTAGACAAAAAGTGTTTTTTTTAACAAGCAAAGTAATCTGTCAATGGGGTAAGAAAAACGTCTCAGGTTACGTATGTAACCCTAGTTCCCTGAGAATAGGGAACGAGACACTGCGTCCTCTAGAGGGCGCTTTTGGGGAACGCTGCAGCGTGCCTCGAGTCTGAAGAATGCATAGAAAAACTACATGAAATGGCCGGCGCCAGCGTATGACGTCACCGCGGCGCGTCAGTCGCTGCCGTTGCGTCACTACCGGGCGACCATAACATAAAGAGGCGCCCGTGCAACACAATACATCTTCAAAGTCTGAAGCTTTATCGTCCGAAGCATGGCGAAGAAGCCTAGAGGACGCAGTGTCTCGTTCCCTATTCTCAGGGAACTAGGGTTACATACGTAACCTGAGACGTTCCCTTCCGAAGGGAACTCTCACTGCGTCCTCTAGAGGGCGCTTTTGGGGAACGGTATACCAACACTGCCATGCTGAGGGGAGTGCATGCTAAGCCAGCGAGCACTAAGCAACAATTCTGAGAGGAATTGCCCCTACTAGGACGTGGTGACGGCTGTCAAAACGTTACCCCTCCCGGCCAGAGGCCTGACCTGTTACCCACTTACCAGACTGGGTAGAACCCAGGGCACAGCTCAGGCTTGGAATTATAGTAATTCCTTCTGAGGGAAACGGCTAAGCTTCGATGGAAACTTAGACTTGTCAGAACCAGAAACTACCGCAACATAGGGCCTAGTTCCCTCAGGAACTGGCTCCCATATGAGGGCAGAAACCTGTCCTGGGTCCGTTCAAAGGGCCACTAGTAGTGGCGCGCCCTAATAGTGGATGGTCAGCAGACATCAGCTAAGATATCAAAGGAGTCGAACCCAGGGAACCGGGGTTGTGAGCCGACTCCAATAGATGGGAACAAGGCAAAACGTGTGACCCATACCAAAAAGGGATTTAAAAGAGGAACCCAAACTTGGTGGGAACCTACCAACACGTGGATTTTATAGAAGTGCCCCAGGTGTGTGTGCACTTACCACACTTGTGGTTTTAACTGGAAGACGCCCAGGCATAGCGTGGGACGCTTACCGACATGATCGGATTTAAGGAGAGTGTTTTCCCAGAGGGTTTCACTATCAGCTCCATGCCGTCTGAAGAGACGGAAAGGGGATAACCCTGAAGGTGAGGGGATTGCCACACTAACCCTCCCCTGGACAGAAGCTCGCAAGCTATCTGTCAACAGAGAAGAACATGGAGCTGAGACCATCCTGCAATAGTGGACGACAGTGGAGGACAAAAATCCTGACCCTGATCCACAGGGAGAATCGCTTCTCCAGAAGGGGGCACTGCTGTCTTTTTAGGGAACCCTTAATGAAAAGGGGAAGCGTGCACAGCCCGGTCCACGCGACCTGTATGAAGGTCTGGCAATCTCACGAAGGTGGGTTGGCGCTCATAGAAGACCCTTCCCAGAAGGGGAGCTGCACAACCGAACAGGAGCGAATGCTCTCACTGTTACCCTTCATAGAGGGGAGCATACATCCAGAATAAAGGCTGGAGAGTAGAAACCTGAAGCATGAAGGTCAAGCTCCTACCCTGGGAAACAGGGAGGAGAACTTGGCCACCAAGGAGTGGTGCTCTTATAAGTGAACCCTGGAAAGGGGGCACGCCAACATCCTTGTAGCAGGTCCATAACTCTCAAAGGTCTGTCCCTGGTAGATTCCTACCCTCAGGAGGGAGGAAGCATTCAGTCCTGGGAAGTTGCTCTGAAGGAAACCCTGAATTAGGGGAGCTCAGGTCCGTTCCAGCAATCCTGCGCACAGGGAGGAACGTGAGCTCTTAACCTTAACAAACCCATTCCTCAGAAGGGGGAGCACTCAGTCCTGGGAAGTTGCTCTGAAGGAAACCCTGGATTAGGGGAGCTCAGGTCCGTTCCAGCAATCCTGCGCACAGGGAGGAACGTGAGCTCTTAACCTTAACAAACCCATTCCTCAGAAAGGGGAGCACTGTTTGCCTTGAAAGTTTCTGGGAAGCTCCGAAATGAATAAGGGCAGCTTCCTAGTTCAGACACTTCGTAAACCTTTCCTCAGAAAGGGAAGTGGAACTAGGCCTGGGGAGCGAGAATCGATCCTAAAGTGACGGCTTTCTAAGGTGTTAAACACCGAAGGATGCTCAAACCCTCTGTAGGGGAGACATTCGACAGCCTGGGTGTAGATCCTACATCAAGTGCTGCTTCAGCCCTCAGGCTTAGAATGAGGCGACTTGAAGAGAGTCTCAAAGTAGCGCTCAGATAAAAACCCCTTTCCTCAGAAAGGGGAGCGCACACCGAGAATCAAGACCCCAGCTGGAAAGCGTGTCACCAGGTGGTGCTCAAATAAAAAGCCTTTTCCGCAGAAAAGGGAGCAACCAAACCTGCTCCGAGTCCGCAGCGAGCACTCCGGACTGCTGGTACTCCTATGTAAGTGAACACCTGTCTCAACAGGTGTAGACACTCAGTTTCCATAGAAACCGTATTTAGGAGAGGACACGAAGCGGATCCTCGCACGCAGGCCGTCTGCAACAGAGTTAAACATACTAGTGCAATCTTAAATATAAATATCTTAAGATGCTTACCTAGGGAGAAAGGAAAAATTTCCTTTTGCTCGTTTAACCACTGAAGGGAGAAGCCCGATTGTGCTGGAACGAGTGTTGTGTAGACGGACACCACCATACAACCGGAAGGGAGGGGTGCTCCGTTGAGATGTTTCCACATTCCTTTTCTGAGGGAAAAACACAACACGCAACCCAAACCCTGCAGGCAACACGCCTATCCAGCCATAAGGGGGGCGTAACTAGGGAGTTATGCTCCTGTCTCAACAGGACATAAGTCTACACTAGGCCTGCAAAGGACAGCATAAACATACCAAGGGCAAACCTAAGAAAAACTTAGGGAGCTTACCTTGAAGAGGACAGAGGTCCTATGTGTAATATATGCTGTAAGGGTTGATTTACCGCACAGCCTGTGGAGTGGAGAGGGCAAACACTGCCGTAACCTTAATCCATAGGATCAGAGGGGGCGTCTGCCGTAGACTCGTCGTATTTCTTCTGTGAATAGAGAAAAACATACACAGGTCTGAGACAGTATGAAGTTCCTTCACGTAAAAAATGGATCATACTCACCCATTTAAAAGCATCCTGTTTCATAGAAAGAGGCGGGGTTTTTTTTTTTTTTTTCAGAGACCGCCTGATTCCAGACCGTCCGAAAATTAGGGTTCTATACAGGTAGAACCCCCAAAGGACATCATGGGTCCGGGGAGTGCAGGAAGCTTAAATGGAGACAGGGGAATTAATATGGCGACCCGACTGGACCGAGGGAAGGAGAGGTATTACTCTGACCCCTGCGAGAATTTTGTCTCGCTTGGATGACTTCCCTGAAATCCTGTCTGTCACCTCTCGATCCGCGTCGCCTCCTAGACCTGCTCGCAGGCGGGGGAGGAGCGCGGGATGCAACACTAGCCTTCTGCACCTACCTCCGTTCCTCAGAAGGAGGCGGAGCAGGACCCCTGTGGTGTTCGGGCTAATACCTGGACCTTCGAGGGATAAAGGATTTTTCAGCAGATCGGCTGGGTAGGCTTGGAGCACTGCCATGGTGTGCAGTGCACCCACCGCCTGACCTGCTGCTGCATACGCTCTGCCGTTCAGCAGGGCCGGAGAAGGCAGAGAGGGAGTCTTGAGAGAGAAAGCCCGCCCTGTGGAGAGATAGCATCTCTTCCACAAGGGGCGTCCTCTCATAGCCGTGGTCGCGCAAACCCTCGATACTAGCATAGTTCGCAATGGACGAACTATGAATGCGCGCCGCGTACGGCTTTTTCCAGACCCTCTCGATTTCAGTATGAAGATCGGGAA